>NC_138883.1:134323459-134423899 GCF_965194825.1 Balaenoptera physalus
AATTAGTGAGTAATTATTATTACGTCTTGACTCAACAGCAAGTTTAACTGTAGACTCAATTCTTTCTAGTCCATGCTAATTCATGGAACTCTGCTTGCTAAAAAAAATGGGGCAATTCAGCTTGAGACTAATCTTTCAGTATAGATAATACGAAATAAAATGCTTAGTCCAACACAGATAATCCAAAGTTTATAATTGCTTTAGTGTCTGATATAACTTCTCTGAGATGATCAATTCCATTTCTAGGAGGGGTTAGGGACAACACTTTTCTTAACATTAGCCCTGGACACCATTAGAGCTAATAAAGTAGTTTAGATAAATATTAAGTATAGAATGGCTTGATTGAAAAGTTTTTCATTAACTGGAAGCAGTTGAGTTTTAGAGGTAAAAAAAAATTAATGAATTGTTTCTCACTGACCAAGTGCTAAAGCCATCCCCTTCTTGCTTTAAATGTAATTACCTAACAAAACTCTTCAGGAAACAATTCAGTGATCATCTCCCCCCTTCATATAAGTATTCCCCATTATACACATGCTTGCATACATTAAAGAATCATCATCTTAAATAATACTTAAATAACTCTTCTCCATAGCAAATAGCTATTTGGTTTACACTGAAAGAGAGAAAACAACACAGTGCAATTCAGATAACTCCACGATTCAGGGAATCGTGCATAGAATCCTTTCCTGGCCAAATGATGCCAAGTTCTTCACAAGCTGCATCTGAAAACTAACGTATGGCAGAAACCTAATCGTGACTCTCATTTAAATATCTTTTTTTCTTAAAGTGTCTCAAAGAAAAAGTAAGAGGGAATAAATATGGGACTTTGTTAAGAACACAAATACTATACAACAGCTCATGTTGGTACATTTATACCACCTTCTTGTAGCAATTTTAATTTTCCTCCTTTAGCTTCAAATGTCAGCATAAGGTCTAGTAGGGCAAACACTGAAAATGGATCACAGTTTCAGAGTTTCCCTCCCCCTTCTATTTCCAAACATAATATCAAATAACTGGAAATGAGTGAAGATGCTAATGCAGCTCTGTGGGTCAGGCATTAGGCTTAGTCATTCACACTGACACACACATTGTCTTCTTTCTTAAAAATGGTTCTATCAGAAGAAAATAATGTATAATGGAAAAATCCTCTTATGTGTCATTTAATAAAAGAAAATCCCAAGAAGCACCATTGCATGCATGGGAACTAGATGTGCCCACATATGCACACGTGTGTGTACAGGAACCCACAACCTGCATTTGGAATATCCTCCCTCAGGCAAAGCAAGGACCTATAAGTAGTACTATTTTTCCTATCAGCACTGGAAAGTACAGAGGCAGCCCTGTGTGTTATTAATGGATAAAATCTGAACAGCAGCCAACCCCAAGGTGAACCCTATGCATTTAAAACATTTCATCAGACAGCTAAGTTTTCTTTTTTTTTTTTTTTTTTTTTTTAGCAGCGGATATCTCTCCAGCCACCACTCAATAGATCCCGATAGAAGAGAGCAATAGCTGAGCTCACTAATGTGCAAATTGATAGCATGAGCTCTCCACCAAAATGTAAACAGCCCTGTGTTTCTTAAGTGTTACTATCACAGGCTGGCTTGGTGTGAGGGGAGTGTAAGGGATTAACCCTAGAATTATCTGGCAAAGGGAAATGGTAAATGGAAAATTGTTGCCCAATCTGCTGAAAGCCTGGGCTCCTTTCTAGGCTGCTGGGGTGCTCTAGCTGAATTCTCATGGCTAGAACCAAGATATTTATAGACTGTTAATGACTTCAGTAGTTTGTAAAGGTCAGGGAGGAGATGGGTATCTACAAAGTTAGGGAGAAAATTTTTTAATTGTTATTTACTTTATGATTTGGTTATTTGTTCTCTGCTTAATGTCTAAAATGATTTGAGTGTGTATTGGTTGTTTTTTTATTTACCATCCACCCCAGATCCATTTTCTGCACTGTGCCAGTTTTGTGCCCAGACTCCAATGGACTGCGTAACCCTGGCTGCCTGACCACTAGCCTTCCAGTTGGGTTGGACAAATGGAAAGCCCTGAGAGAAGTCTGGAGGGCAAGAGGAGACAGAGATCGTCATATTTCTTCCTTGTTTCCTCCTACCAAGGGCCACATCGGTGTCACTGGCTAGGTCCTTCCAGGAATACAGCTCCCAAAGAAGGGCCCATATTCAGGGCCCCAAATCTCACTGTGCTCCGCTAAGGTGATTTCCTTTCGTTCCCCTTTAGGCCTGGAGGTGGCGAAGCCTACCATCTCTTGCTTGTCTCTGAGGACCTCATATTTCTCATTGGTCCCTTCAGCCCTGTCCACAACTCAGTAAGTAGTCCCTTCATTAAAGACTCCTGTACTGTCTGAGTTGAATTCTACTTTCTGATATTTTTAATATTAAATCGGTAACTTCCCTGGCAGTCCAGTGGTAAAGACTCTGTGCTTCCAATGCAAGGGGCACGGGTTCAATCCCTGGTTGGAAAACTAAGATCCCACATGCCGTGTGGTGTGGCAATATATATATATATATATATATATATATATATATATATATATATATATATATATATATATATGTATATAAAATATATATAGTATATTATATATATAGTATATTATATATTATATTATATTATATAATATATATATTATATATATAAATATATATATATATAAATTAAGAAGGCTTAAAAATGTACATATATTTTAAAAATATTAAATCAGTGAGTATTTGTAAAATGTTTACAACAGTTCCTGACACATAGTAAGTGCTCTTTATGTTGGTTAAATCAATAAAATTGGCCATATATAATCTTAACACTATGTTCAGAAGAATATAGTACTATGATTGTCTAGGTTGATTCATGAGCCTACACCTGGAATAAAAGTGTATGTGGAATCAGGTGGTTAACAGGGAAAAGGCAGTCCCCAAAAGTGACCAAAATAACAACAACTACAAGCAGAGTTGTACACTAATACCAGTTTTGAACATTGCTATTGTGACCTCAAGGATGCTCCCTTTTCTGTGATAATACAGTGAACTCTTAACCTCGGCATTTTGTATGGTGAAAGATTAATTTCCTTGTTTCAAAGGTAGAATTGAGAGCAGTATTTCCCCCTTCCTGATTAAAGAAAACAAGACTCACATGGTATGAGTACAACAAAACAAAGAGCTTTATTGATAAATCTCAACTCCTTTTAGATGCAGTATGGAGGAAAAGGAGGAAAGAATCCAAGCCAGAAGAAAAATAAGAAGTTACAACTCTCACCACTGCAACTAGAATATGTGACCTACAGATGGTGGAGACCATTGCTGCAGGTCTGTCCAGGCAGCTGTATTTCCCCCAGGAACTGGGTCTCCCCCATTTGATGGGAGGAATGGGGAGGAGTGATTCAGCAGTTCAACAGGTGAAACAGCAAAGGTCTAGCAGAGAATGCATGTCCTAGTATCCCAGGCCATCATGAGGTCCTTATCAAACTTCGCCAAGTTGTCAATGTCTTATCTGCCCATGCACAAGAAAATCACCAATACTTTCAAATGATATTGCTAAAAGCCAAACATTTCTTACATCTTTAACGTAGACTGTACACCTAAATTCAAATTGCTACACTATTAACAAGTTTTGTTATAAACGTGTCTCTAAACAGATTGTCCTGGGAATTTCTATTATATATTCTGCAAGGCAAACCTTCATGTGCTTTTCATGATACCCCATCCAGCAGGAGTTGGCCTCAACCCAAGATCTGTTACCTTTTTCCCACTTATACCTCTATCCAAGTCTGATTTTTTTTAGTCTAGAACACTGCCTTGGGAGTTGCAGCGGAACAGACTGTGGTTAAAACTCAATGGCATGGAGAAGAATAAGGATGCTGGGGGACTTATTTTAAGTCTTGCAGAAGAAACTGGAATTAGCAGTCTGTATCCTGTCCTCTCTGAAGTGTTCTCACTAAGGTCTGTGGCAGACACACCTCTTAAATGTTCTAATTTAGTTGGTAACTGTTGGCTCCCATAGATTCATGCAAGCATGTGTGTGCGCACACACACACACACACACACACACACACACCCCAACCCATACATCCCATATATCTGTCAAGGGAAACATCACTTCTACCCTAAACTCATAAGGATGAAAAAATATATATATTTTCCTAAGTGCTAGGAAAGGAATCATTTGTAAAGCAGCATCTTAGAGTTAAAATTGAGCTCCTTTTGAGCCCAATGCAAATAAAAATAAAACATAGTGCTAAGACATATACCACTTTTTTTGAGTGAGGGAGGAATATTTTAATTAGTAGTTTTTAAATTCTGAAATAAAATATGCTCATGATTTTAAGAATAAAGAAACAGAATTAATGAACAGTTACAAGACCAACTGGTGCAGCCACTACTAAGAACAGTATGGAGGTTCCTTAAAAAACTAAAAATAGGGTTACCACAGGATCCAGCAATCCCACTCCTGGGCATATATCCAGAGAAAACTCTAATTAGAAAAAATACATGCACCTCAATGTTCATAGCTGCACTATTTACACTAGCCAAGACATGGAAGCAACCTAAGTATCCATCAATAGATGAATGAATAAAGAAGATGTGGTGTGTATATATATATATATATATATATATATATATATATATATATATACATGTATATGTGTATATATATATATATATATAATGGAATATTATTCAGCCTTTAAAAAGAATGAAAAATACCATTTGCAGCAACATGGATGGGCCTAGAGATTATCATATTAAGTGAAGTAAGTCAGATAGAGAAAGACAAATATATGATATCACTTACATGTGGAATCTAAAAAATAGTACAAATGAAATTATTTACAAAACAGAAACCTACTCACAGATGTAGAAAACAAACTTATGTTTACCCAAGGGGAAAGGAGGGGAAAGGGATAAATTAGGAGTTTGGGATTAACAGGTACACACTACTATATATATAAAATAGATAAGCAACAAGGTCCTACTGTATAGCACAGGGAACTATATTCAAAATCTTGTAATAAACCATAATGGAAAAGAATCTGAAAAAGTATATATATATCACTTTGCTGTACACCAGAAACTAACACAATATTGTAAATCAACTATAGTTCAATTAAAAAAAAACAAAATCCCAAGACCATCCCAGACCCATTTTCCTACTCCACTAATGATAGTTCATTTTTATATTTTTTAAGAATATGTATCTCAGTTGATAGATTTTTTTTTCCCTTTCAGTGCTTTAGATATATTATTCCACTGCCTTCTGGTATGCAAATGTTCTGCTGAGAAATCTGCTGAAAATCTTTTATGTAATAAGTTGTTTTTCTCTTGCTCCTTTGAAGATTTTCCCTTTGTCTTTTGACAGTTTGATTACAATGTGTCTCATGTGGGTCTCTTTGGACTTTTCCTACTTGGATTTTATTGACCATATTACATTTGTACATACCCATGTCGTTCATCAAATTTGGGAAACTTTTGGCCATTATTTATTCAAATAAGCCTCTTTCTCTCTCTTCTCTTTCTGGGACTTCCATAGTTCATATATTGGTCCACTTAATGGAGCCCCATAAGTCCCTTAGGCTTGTTCACTTTTCTTCATTTTTTTTTTCCCTTTCTGTGTCTCAGACTTGATAATTTCAACTTTTTTTATGTTTGATAATTCTTTTTTTCTGCCTGTTCAAGTCTGCTGTTGAACTTTTCTAATGAATTTTTCAATTCAGTTATTGTATTTTTTACCTCCAGAATTTCTGTTTGTTTTTCCTATAACATCTCTTTGGTATTCTTTCTGTTCATACATTGTTTTCCTGATATCCTTTAGTTCCTTGTCCATATTTAAGATAGTTGTTTTAAAGTCTTTTTCTGATAAGTCTGAAGGCTGTGTTTTTTTCAGGGTCACACTTTCTAGATATATATTTTGATACTTTCAAAAGGCCATGTTTTCCTGTTTCTTTGTATGCCTTGTGGTTGTTTGTTGGAAATTGGGCATTTGAAAAAACAGCCACCCCTTTCAGTCTTTGCATACTGGTTCTGTGCTGGAGAAGACACTCACTGATCAGCCCAGGAGGAAAGCTTAATGTCTTCAGAAGCCTTTGCCAAGTAGATGTCTTCCCTGGGCTTGTGTGTACTGAATTTTCCCCAAATTCCCCACTGTACATGGCTATTTTTAATTATTTTAATTTCCCTTAGAGTCTCTCTTTTACTTGTTGGAGCTTTAGCTGTTCTATTGAATTCCTCTGCCTATAATCTCTGGCTTCCAGGTATCTCTAAGTCTATAATCCCCTTACAGTTTTCATGTAACTGTTTCTTCTTACAGTTTCATGTAACCATGCCTGTTCCTTCTGACATCTTTTTCTACCTTGAGATCTGAGATTCTTTTGGCCATCTGGGCTTCAAGTTAGGTGATACAGAGGTCAATCCCTGAGGAAGATTGCAGACAGTTTAGAATTTTGCAAATGCAGTCCACTCTGATCTCTCTGATTTACAGAAGGAACTGTATTAGGCCGCTGTTCCCCCCAACACTGTACCATATCATGCCAGAGAGGGGAAGGAGCAAGGATGAGCAAAAATGCCATGAAATTTCCTACCATTCTAAACATAACTTTTTTTCATTGGGTTTGGTCGCTATAGATCTTTGACTGATTCCTAGAGCTCCTGTAGTTATTTTAGTTTGTTTTCAGTTGTTTAGTTAGTGTTTCCAAGGAGGAACAAGGGTCTAGAGCTTCCATGTCTGCAATCTTGCTGACATAACTCTCAGTTCTATGAGTTTTAACATATGTGTAGATTTGTGTAATCACCACCACAATCACGATACATAACAGATGAGATACAGAACAAGTCCATCATTCCAGAAAACTCCCTCATGCTATCCCTTTGTAATCATACTCTCCATCCTATTCCTAGACCTTGGTGACTACACAGATGTAGTCTAAAAACAAATAGAATCATACCATACCTACTGAACTGCAAATTGCTTTTTTCACTTATCAGTATATCCTGGATACCATTCTAAATCAATACATTTATACAATTACTTAATAATGCTTTAATAAAAGTATAGTTTTACGTCATTATTTGTTTAACTGTCTTCATATACTTGTACAAAATGATATTTTTTACCAGGTTTTTCAAAAAGTACTGCAATAAATATATTTATATATAACTCATTCAACACTTGTGTTAATATTTCTGTAGAATGATTGAAATTTCTGTGTCAAATAGCATGTGGATTCATAAATTTAATGGATATTTCCAAGTTATTATCCAAATTTTACCACAATTTTTACTCACATAAGAGTAACATGATTTTCCTTCCACACATTCATTAACAATGAGTGTAATAAATACTTTAAAAATGTTGACAATCTTATGGGAGAAAAATGTCATATAATTTTGTTTTATTTTGCATTTGTTCAAAATGAACACAGTTGGCATTTTCCCCTTTGTTGAGTCATATTTTTTTTTAATTTCCTGAGGATTGCCTTCTTGAATCTTTTACTCATTTTTATATTTGATTTTTTTGCCTTCTAGTATATTGATGAAATTAGTCTTCCATCTGTCATAAGTTTTTTTTCAGTTTGCTATTTGTATTTTTACCTTACTTGTGGTATTTTGCCATCAAAAATTTCTAAATTTTATGTGCTTAGATTTATTTATATTTTCCTTTTTGGCTCATGTGTCATGATTAGGAAGGACTTGTTTTTAAGAATAAATACATTTCCTCCCACTAATTTGAAATGGTAGCTGTATAAGCTACTAAATTCCCATATACAATTAGATCCATTTCTGAACTCTATTCTATTCTTTGGATCTGTATATTTTTTAATCCCACTACCAAATTGCTTCAATTGTTGAACCTGCATAAAATATTTTATTATATGCTTAGGTTAGCCAAGCCTCCTACTATTCTCTTTTCAGAAATATCTTAATAATTCTCCAATGTATTTTTATGAACTTTACAAAAATAACCAGATAGAAAATATAATGAAGTAAAAAATGACAACAATAAAAATATATATCGTCTTATTGGAAATATGTATAGAGATAGATATAGAAAAATAGAGATACATATGATAGATGCAAATATAGATATACTTTAAGAAAGCTTTACACCTCTTTTAAGAACCACAAAAGAAGACAAGAATAAATGAGAAGAAATAGTTTGTCCTTGACTAGGAGGATAATGTCCTAAATTTGTCATATCTCCTTACTAAATAATTGCAATTCAATCCCAATCAAAATACCAACAGGAGTTTTCTTTTCAATTTAATTAAATGTTACTGATATTCATTTTTTAAAGCTGTATGCCTCTTATTAATTTTTCCCTTAGCAATACGAATAACTGGCTGAAGCTTTTGCGTTAAGGGCCTGATTAACCTTTTAAATAAGGTCTCTTTTCTGTCCCAGTTTTCGGTGTTATGTTTTTTTTTTTTTTCTTCCAGTTATGTAGAAACATAGACATTGTATCTATATCTATAATGTAAATACATATATTATATGCTGACCAGCTGCTAAGAGAATAGAATCTTCTTTTTTTTCTTAATAGCTATATCTTTTTTTCCAATCTAGAGCCCCAGGACATTTTTTAAGTCTAAATGCCACATATCACCATGCAATGAAATGCCATTCTACCTTTTTTATTTAAACTGTAAGCTTCTCAAAAGCAAGAGCCTTAGCTTTTATTCTAAACCACATTCCCATTTGAAAGGGCTGGAGAAACATTTAGATGGTGATCTGAGTGCAAAGCTTACACATGTTTCTGAAAAATACTTTCTTTCTCTTCATCTTTTCCTCTGTCATTTTTTACTTCTTCATCTGATTTTTGTTTTTGTTTTTGTTTTTAATCAGGGAAAGTATGGCTATAAGTTTAATATGTCTTGTGAAAACATCAATTCTTCAGTGAATCAGGGAAATTGTACATGGTGCCACATGATAGTAAACGGACTTTTGTAGAGACCACTCAGTAATGTGTTCTCTCCTCTGAACATGTCTCTTTGAACCCTGGGGCTGCTTAGCTAAAATCCCAGATCTTCTTCTTGTTTATTGAGATTTCTATCTGCTTGCTCAGGCTTAGGGACCCTTTTACTTGTGACTCATGAGGGGGAATCTAGATATCCCATTTTAACCTCACTAAGTGCCAAATGGTCTTTTTAATCTACACACTGTGAGGTGGTGGGGGAATCATGCCTAAATTGAGTCCTTCACCCCTGTCAGGCTAACAAAACATCTTTTAAGCAGATCTCAGAGGATTCAAGATGAGAAAGTCATGCTACACTGGAGAAATTATTTAAAGTAAAGTAGGGAAATGGAGCGTTGTATTTAGCTTTCGAATGTGTTGTTTTCTCACAATTTTTTTCCCTAGAATTACATGGATTATGGTCAGCAAATTAGAGATAAAAATACCTGTGAACACCTTTTTATGGCTATCCCCTGAGATATTCCCTCTCTCTCTCTCACACACACACACACACCACACACACAAATCCATGATTTTAATAAGCTAATTATTTTTACAAAATTTCCTTCTAGTTCCCAAAGTCTAAGGCATTAACTACTGGAATAATCAAAGGGAAAAATGTTCACATTTTAAAATGTTATAATTAGCTGCTAGTCATTTCTCTTCAGTTGGAAAGATCTGGTTAAAGTTGACCCTGATCAAGAAGTTGCAAATAACTATTATCTTTTCCCTCAAAATATCAGGGACATAGAAAATAGCTGTTTCAGCAAACATTTATTGTAGATGCACTACGTGCAAACAAGAAACACCTACCACGAACAAGAGTTAATTAGGGAAGGATCAACAGTGGCCAAGTCACAGCCAAGAAATGATTTGTTAAGCTGTCATATAGATATTAGTATTCTAATGGCTTAGAACTTTAGTAAAACATTTAATACAAATCTTAAAACCAATGTTTTAAATTTCTTAAACAAGAGTTATGAACCATAACAGAAGATAGGGATAAATTTGTCTACATTAAAGTTAAGAACTTCTGTTCACCAGATCAAAGATTATGAACACATTTGTCTACACTTTGAAACTGAGAAATGGCTTAATATATGGCCAAAATTAAGGCAAAGAAATGGAAGGAAAAACAGAAATATAATTTTAAACCATGCTTTTTTTCAGAGATGTTTATTATTCTCGGTGTGGGTGTAATTTGAAAATTATAAAATAACTCCATCTCTTTTTACTCTTATGTTATATGCCCCCTTGTCTAGTGCAATGTTTGGCACAGGATGCTACAGAATAAATATATAAATGTTGAGAAGAACGAAAACAGAAAAAAAAAAGAAAGAAATGCTATTTCTCAATGCTCATTATTAAAACAATTAAAATAGACACTATGCATATTTTCCCATGGAAGGGTTATGAGCTGTGATGAGAATATCTTGTTTTCCTCTTAAAGGAGTCAAAATGTGAACACTAGTTATTTTAATGACTGTGTATCAATGTTGTTCCATGAAGTAAAAATTCTCAGTATCTGTACTTGACATTTCTCATCCTAATCAAAGCTCTTTCTTGTTTTTACATGTTTGGCTTCTCCCCAAGGCAGATTTTATTTCTGGATATTTCTTCATGTGGATCCACCAGAGACTACTGGGCATATATATTTATGGAAAAGAAATTTCCATTGGAGGTTGGTGCCCATGTCACTAAATGCCAAATAGTGTTTTTAATCTACACACTATTGATGATTATTGCTCGCACGTAGATATTTTAAATGTCATGTGACTTTGCTGCCCTCCTGTGGCTGCTCCTTGGGGTGTCCAGATCTTGGTTTATGCCTACAGGTTCCAGGGACTCTTTCACTAGGTCACACCCACATTCCACTTGCTGCTCTTGGCCTCATATGCATGAGCTATGTCCCATCTGAATGGACTGAGTGAATAAATGTTCTACCAAGGTGTTCTGAACATTCTTTACTCCTATTTCACCCAAGAGCTCAGAAGAAATGGGACAATAACACATTGGTTTTCCAAATAAATAATGCATTTTTCCTTTTGATTTTCCTGTTTTCACTCTCTCCAGGTAAGAACTATCTGATATTCTACTGCAGGGATCAGCAAACTCTTACTATAAAGGACCAGATACTAAATACTTAGGTTTTTTTAAGCAATACAGTCTCTGTCATGACTACTCAACTCTGCCACTGTAGCATGAAAACAGCCATAGACAATAAATGAATGAACTTAGATGTGTTCCAATAAATCTTTATTCAATAAACTTTATTGACAGAAGGAGGTGGGGAAGGATAGATACTGGGTATGTACCACAGATTGTTGTTTACCAACTCCTATTCTACAGTCATTTCCTATTATATCAATGCTGAACTAATTTATTGATAACTTAAGTGATAAATAAATACATGTAAATGAATTAATAAAGGGCTTTTTAAATAAAAACATGTATTTCTAAATATTCCATCCATAATTGAATTTATACAAATACAGACACTGGCTAACCCAAGCTTTACACTCCATTGTTACATTTTTTAATCTCTGTATGACTTCTTCAGGTGACGTCTTCAAATAGCTAGCAAGAAATCTATTACAATTGATCTATATACATCAATGTTTAGGAAAATGCTTCTCCACAGGGAAGGATGTCTATACTTACCAAGGAACACAATATGGTTTTTTTCCCTTTAAAACTGTTAATAACTCACATTCATTTACCTGCTAGGTCCTGCTGATTTGTTTTCTAAATATTTTTCCAATCTGTCACAATCTTTAGTTCAGACTTCTAGATAAGTTTCATATTATTGAAAATATCTCAAGTGTATTTTTCTGTTCTGCCTCTAGTCTTACATTCTATACAGTCATGTATATCACTGCCCAAATGACCTTTTTATAATACAGATCTGACTTCATCTCTCCTCTGATCCAGTGACTTCCTGACAATCAAGTTCAAGTTCTTTAGAATGGCACAAAAAGCTTTTCTGTTTTTTTCACCTCTTGGCACCATGGAGGGCTCTTTCCCTGGCTCTAAACTCTAACCACATTAGGCTTCCCATAGTTTCCATCCTCCCCATGCCCTTTCTTTAAGCTTTCTTCACACCACTTTTCCTAGACTTCCTGATCTTCTCCACCCCACTTTCCAATCAACTCATTTTTCTCTCCATCCATTCCTTTATTCACCCATCTTTTTATTGATATTCATGGAACAAATATTTAATGAGAGCATTCCCAGTACCACAGGCACAAATTCTCTCCTGACCTGCTTCCTTTCATCCCAATCATTCTAACTGTTGCCCCAGTGTACTTTGTACATACTTCTATTAGTGTTTATTATGCTCTACAGTAATTATAATTTCTGTGTCTGTGTTTCATCCATTAGACTATAAACTCTTGAAAGGCCTAAGCAGTGCCTTAGTAATCTTCCTATTCCTAGCACCGTGCATTTTTACATAGTAGGCAATCAATAAGGATTGAATAAATACATGAGAAAATGAGTGAGTGAATAGGTTAATGAATGGCTTCCATACTGACTGATGATCAGAATGTGTTATACTCCATTTAATGTTACCAAAATAACAAGTTATGTTGCTGACATTAGCTGAACACCAGAAAGGAGGTAAAAAAATGTGACTGCTCCTCAGACTCTACTTCACTGAACTGACTTGCACAGATCTGTCTTCTCAGCTAGTGAAATATTGAAAAAAAAAAAAAAAGATTTGATGCTTTAGACTTCAAATAACAGCTCCCCCTACCGATAGTGGGATAAGTAGGGACCTCAGAATCACCATGATGCTGCATCTCTGTGAGCCAAGTTGGCAAGATCTGAAAGCAAGGTGATCCAAAGATCAGGCAGCCTGCTAGACTTAACATGCCCAAGTGAGAGGTCAGGGGCAGGGCACTGGCTACGCTAACAAAGCAGCCCTGTCCTCACCCAAGGACAAAGGCAGCTGTAATTTTACAGCAGAGAGTATTTGCAGTTCCCTCTTCCAACAAGTCTTTAAAAATGCTGATCTGAAAGACTGAAGCAACCCACTTGAGACTCATTTTCAGATGGCAAAAGTACTGAAACCCAGACTGCAAAATCTCAGGAAGCAGCTGGGTTCCTAATTAAAACAAATCGTTAATAGATTTAGCAGTCCAAATTTATGCATTTCAATTAAAAATGCTATTGCAGTTGGTGTATCTGAGCAAGAGTATATGTGTCTGGGTGTGTGTGTGTGTGAATGTGTGTGCATGTACAAACAAATACGCCTGCACTCTGGGCTCCGGGTACTCCAGAGTTTAAGAGCCAGTCATGAAGCCGGGGTCAACACTAAGTTACAGAGGTTAATTAAATCAATTCTTAACTGTTTTGGTAACTTCCTTGAGTCTCTATATATGTTTCAGAGATAGTTATGTATGGACAAATAGAACTTTCCTATCACAATTCTTTCAAGAAGACATTTTTAAACTGTTCTGTAAATGGTAGGTAAATTTTGAGAAGATATTATTTTCAGTTTAAATGAAGAAGACATTTTGAGGTGGACAGTTTTTTCTGAAGTTCATCCAGCTAGTCAGTGGAAAACATCTTAACCCTAGTGCTCATGCATAACTTAACTCTAGTTATTTATGCATATCAGCAGGATACTACGTTTCTGGGTGAACAAGCCAAATTTTGTCAATAAGATGGACATCTTTCTCTTGGCCATGGGTTATCAGAAAATGTACCAAGAAATGATTTATGGTGCCCATAAGCAGAGCAATTAACTCCCTCCTCACCTGGAAGATGAGTCAATTTGTCTTCGTTCCATTCAGCAATTGCTCCTCTTACTTACCTGGGTGCTCTTGGGGCACCAAGGGCTCAGGATAGAAGAATCCTGGGAGCCAGCTTATGGGAAAACACACTCCCACCCCAGTCCTGCTTTAGGAGAAATCACTTCACCACTTTTATCACAACAAAGGTGCTCTGAATTATATTTGCACCATTATAGTCTATTTTTCTTAAACTAAAATAAGTGTTTTTAGACAACAAGATGATAGAAAATTCATCAGACCGTCTGGAGTATAGGAAAGACAGATAGTCTGTAATCAGGAAGAGGACATATGAATTCTGAAGTTGCATATGTGTGTGGAATTGTGGACAGGTTAGTTCAACTATCTGAAAGCCAGTTTGTTCAAATTTTAAATTCTCTAAACTTATAAGTTTAAAAGTTTATAAATTCAAAATCTCATGGGTTGTTAGGAGATTTCAAGATAACTTTATAAAGCACCTGGTTAAATCACTGGCACCTTATATGACCCATGGTAGGAGCATGATAATAGGGTGCTAAAAAATGTCAATAAATGGATTTTGGAATAGTTTTTAATTTATATTTTTCCTTCTCTTTCCTCCTGCGTCCCATCCTCTGTTAACCCTCATCCTCTGATTGCCTTTCCATTCTTTTGTGCTTCAGATTCCACATTAATGCTGGTCAAAAAGGTAAATTTTATCCTACACAAGGAGTCCATGAACTGGGCTTCCACGTAGGTGCAAACCTCCTGGAGTTGCATGCAAAACTGTGTGTGACTATGTGCACATATATGCTGGGGGTCCAGAGCTTTCCTCTGATTCTCAAAAGGTTCCATGGCCCAAAATAAAGGTTATGAACTGCTAATCTATGGGATTTGTATTTGACATTCCAGAAAAAAAAATTTTTTTTTTTAAAGCCTGGTTAAATGGTACTATGGTAAGATACTGACACTGTGTAAAAGGAAGCGTAATGTGATTTGAATGTAGTACATAATGACTTATAGTTGATGATTGTAATCTCTAGAGCAAACACTAAAAAGAGAGGAATAACTAAAAAGTCAACACACAAGATAAATGGAATATTAAAAAATATGTCACCCATCCACAGAAGGCAGGAAAAAAAAAAAATCAAAGGACCGAAACCAAATGGGATAAAAGAAGACAAAGAATGGTGGCTCATAAAATCATATCAATTATTGCATTAAATGAAAATGGATTAATTATTCCAATTAAAGGCAGAGATTATCAGATTGGATTATAAAAAAAGCAAGATCCATGCTGTTTACAAGAAACACACTTTAAATATAAAAACACAAGCAGGTTGAAAATAAAAGAGTGCAGGTAAAAGATATACCATGCAATCAACAAGCAAAAGAAAGCTAATACAGCTATATCAATATCAGACAAAGTAGACTTCAAAACAGAGAGTGTTACTAGAGTTAAAGGGAAATATTTCATAGTGGTGAAAGAATCAATTCATCAAGAAAACCTAACAATCCTAAAGGCATACTTTGGTATGAAAATGAGAAAAGGCAATATATGAAGGGGTGTGTGTGTGTGTGTGTGTGTGTGTAGAAACGGTGTCCTTGTTTGAATTTTTTGTTTGCTTTTAATACAATGCCCTTTTTTGCTCCATGTCATTTCCTTCCCTACTTCTGGCTCCTCTGTCCCTATGCTTTGCCTTTCAAACTTGTGGGATGTGCTTTCTTTTCTTACCTGAGGATAACCAGTTGTCAATCTGAAAGACAAGAGCTGTGCAAAGAAAGTGGTCAGGTCAGGCAGAACTTACCTGCTGCAGTTCCACAGATCTATGCCCTGGGCTCTGTAGGTGGTTGGTTCCAAGATGGTGCCAGTGGTCCCACTGCATTCCAGTGGTTAACTCACTCAGCTGCTCTGACCACAGGCTTGAGACTCCGTGTAGGAGGGCCAGTCTGTGTGCCCGACCTATACCCTGGGATCTCCTCATGTCAAGACAACAGTACAAGTAAAGCAAGCCTGCAGCTAGATTAAAGCCATCACACCCCAGGAGAAACTAAAGTAAATCATTTTAGAATAGCCACATAATGGACCTTTCCAACCAGCTTTAATACACATGCTCACTTTTCTTTCAGAATTCCAAATTGCTGAGCCATTTCCCTAGAAATATTAATTAACAAAAGAAAAAACAGTAATAATAACAGATCTTTGGGGCAGGTGAATTAATTTGTCATACGGCCTTGAATTTTAATATTAATTTAAGTTTCCACTAAGGATATTATACAACATTTTTACAGGAATTTCTGCTTACAACATATTTCTGGGTTGTTAATGAATGAATCCCCATGCTGTTTCTAAAAAGACTGCCAGGATTATGCATTCCTCTAAAAAGAGAGGAAACTAAACCATAGAGACTTTGATTTGTCCAGGTTGGAATTTAGACTTCCTGGCTGCCTACCTTGTGCTCAGGATGGAGCTGTCAGCATTCACGAACTTCTGCCCAGAAATATCTGGAACTGTCTTACTGAGGACAGAGTCTGGGTATTGTGATGAGTTCATTTAGGAATTTGTGCCGAGGTCTCCACCCGTCTCATTAAGTATCCTTCAATTCATGCACTGGGCAACTTTGGCACTCTCTTTTGTTTCCATGAGGAAAAAATGTCTGTGTGTGTGTATGTATGTGTTATTAATATTTGAGGAAGGTGTATTGGGCAGAGACAAATATTCCAATGCATAATATATTTTTGCCTGTACCTCAATAAAATGGAAGAGAACATGATCTAGTGGAACTGTGCCCTGGATTTAGGGCTCGGTTCAAATTCCTGATAAATTAATTAAAAGCTGCATGACCTCGGACAATCTATGGAACCTCTTTGAACATCCATTTCTTCGGCAGTCAAATGAAGATTTAAAAAGATATCCCTATCTTGGTCAGGATGCTCTGTGGATTAGTGATAATAAATGTGAAGTTCCTGGTCCTTCACAGTTTGTGTGCTCAAAAAATAGAATCACTCATCATTAATCACAGCTCAAATGATGGTGGACCAGTTGCTGAGCATAGAAGATGACTAACCCTCCTTGCAAAGCCAGGAGGCATAAGGTGTGTTTTACTCACTGCTCCTGTGGAATGTCGGGATCGTCTTCTGGAAATAAACAAATTCAGTGATTCCATGATGTAGTGGTCCAGAGCAATTCGCTTGGTACCCAGAGGTATGTAGTGAACACATTAGGACAGTTTGCATATACAGGGACACAGATGGGGTGAGAGATGAAGAATGCACAACAAACTCCACAGGTTTCATCAATTTATCACTTCTGAGAGCAAACCACAAAACCGGCCTGAAAGCATAGGGTGGTGGGGGGGAGGGAGAGCCCTGAGCTTCTAAGGCTGACTCTAGAGGTCACATGGCCCTGGCACATAACTTTTACTGAGTTGACTATATCTCACTTCCTGTAAGTGCCTGTCTCTCATGCTCACTTTCAAGGACTTGGCCAATCTCCTTTTGTAAATAGAACAATGCTTTATATTTCTCTATTACTCTGGAGTGACTCTATCAATAATGCAGGAAACACATCTGTCCAGCACAATGAGATTATTTTTCTGATTTCAGTTGACAGTTATGGTAATAGTTTGGCAAACAATCTACTCCACCATCAATGACCGCAGATTACAGCTGTTTTTAAAAATCTCAGCCCCTTCTGGAAACTTGGAAGATGGATCGCACATTGAGAGGGAGATGGAAAGACATGCCATGAGCCTTTATGGTAGAAAAAGTCTTAACTCTTTCTGTACATAAAAACCTAAAGAAATATTAGGGAAAGCACAACACAGCATGTTATCTATGGATGCACTATAATGAGAGCAAGGTAAGAAATGATAATACTCTGAGATAGTGTTAGGATTGTCTAACATTGCCAGAGGGGCCATAAGGCAGTAGGAAGAGCTTGAAATATTTCAGGGACCTGCTTTTTCTATTGATGAATTTCCCGAGTTACCTAGGAGTTATTGCAAATATTTACAGGGGAGAAAATAGAGAAAGAATATTATCATCTCTACCATATCGTCCTTGATGAATAAAGCCATTAGCTAGTCAATAATGACCAAAGCCTAGGATTTCCAGGTTTGTTAAAACATACACACACACACACACACACACACACACACACACACACACACACACAAATCATGGTTTAATTCTACTTACGCAGAGATGATGAAGAGAAGTTGATTTCTTTTTAATTGGAACTTCTAAGTCTCAAAAAAATGTGCTTTTCCTAAAAGGTCACAGCAGCTCTGAAATGGGCCTTATTTTCTATATGAATTTTTTCCCTTTGTGGTTTTTTCTTTACTTCTGTTTCATAAGAAGCAGAGTGCTGATCTTGCTAGTGACCTGTGACCCTGGCATTTGGCTAGCCATTATTACCCAGGGACAAGAGGACAAAATGCTAGCCTCACAAGTCTCCCAAGGTGCATGATTTCTTCCCCTCTGAGTTCCAAGGTGAAACTGTTAAGAAGAATAGTTGTAAAAAGGAGGCCATCGTCCTCATATCCAGGTGAGTTCATTTTTCTTGTGAACTTTTCACCTAGGCCCCAATTAGTATCCTATTAACCTCCTTAAATATGGAATCGCTAAGATCTTAGGATACTACAAAATGGACTATTAGCCAGCCCATTTCCTGGCTCCATCAGATGAAAATGCCAAAGTAGGTCATACAACAGAATTACCCTGATTAATTTCAGCTCTCTCCCATGGGGCATGATGTCATGCAAGTTTAAGGAGATTCAAATTTGATACATCATTTCAATGACTGATTAACCATGGATTTTTATTTAAACATTTACAATTCTAGGTTTATAAGGATTTTCCTTTTTAACATGACAAACACTTGAAACATGTTAAATTGATCAATTATACAAATGGTGACTTCCCCTGAATGTAATTTTTAACGTGCATGTTCTCCGAGGCTTAATATGAAAAAAGGTTTATTTTTCCCAGTAACTACTATGTTAAATCAGAAGCTTTCAGCATTATACCCCGTTCCTATCCATAGATGCAGGCTGTTTTTTTAACACACTGTGAAGAGGCCACTTCCACTCCAGAGCCCACTCAGAATGGCATTTGTAAAAATAAATGGCTTTGCTAAGGCTAAAAGAAGCAACAAACTTCACAATCTTTATCATACACTCCTAAAGGCCTGCCTTAAGAAAGTACTTAAAAAGAAACATTGTATGTTTTAACATCTCATACATTGCTGCAATTTCTTTACAATAGGCAGATTTAATTTGTTTTCATGTATAAAGCAGCTTTAGAGACACATTAGTAATTTCAAATATTGCAGCACAATATGTCGAAAACTCTGAATTTTATCAGAAGTAGACCTAACTTAGATAACACTTGTTTCTCAAAATGTAAAATACAACTAGTTTTTTAAAAGGCTACTTGTTTTCTGTTTAATTATTTTACTTAGAAACAAGAAAACCTTTGGATGTGGCAGTTATGCTATAAAATCAGGGTGGTATCTCTCTTGTCTTTATAGTAACGTGGGCAACATGCTGCTTCTATAAACACTAGACCGGTATCAACACTCTCCAGCCCTTTTCAGACAAAAATGTAACTTGGATTCCTCATTTCAACTATTAAAGTTTCAAGTTATATCGCTTTTCAATATTCAGGCATTCCTTCCTGTAGTAACCTGCGACATATATTTGTTTTTGCAGTTTCTCAAGGGAGTGATGAAACATTCCGTGGCCTATGAAGCATCTCTAAACTTCCTAAGGTCCACTTTTCTAACTCAGGGCTTTGTGGGCACCCACTTGCACAGACTGGGCTGTGACACTACTGCCTGTAGCAAGTACCTGATGGGGGGATCCTGGCTATTTCTCTCCCTTTCCTTTCTGAGCAGCCACTGATCACTAAGAAAGCAGTGCTAAACTGCTACCTTTTAGAAACTCTATCTGTAAATAAATAGCTTGTTACCATCAAAGAGACTGAAAGCTGCATACAGATATTTATGCTATTGAGCCCAATGTAACATGCAGGAAGAACAGAGTTTCAGAATCCCACTTTCCTGCTCTGAGATTCAACTTCTGTTTGAGATCCCCAACTGACGAATTCAGCTTTATGGGATCCCCATGTCAAAGTGGGCTTATTTGTCACCAGAGAAATTCTGCCATTGTATTCTAACATCAGATCCCCCCAATCCTGGCTCTATCTATCGGTTGACTTAGCAAATTAAATAGAAGTCCAGGATATTATGCTGTGATGAGAGAAACTATGTGGTTCAGTGATAGAATTAGGAAAATATCATACTTTAAGACTTTCATCTTTTCTCTCTATATATAGGCATTTATACAAGTCCCTTTAACTCATTTACGTGTATTCTCAACATTTTCATCTATTCATGCATTTCCAAGCAGTATCTCTAAGACGGGTGTGGAACCCTTGTGTTCCTTAATACTGCTTACCTAAAAGTTCATTAGTTTACTAGTTACCTGAAATCCACCAACCCATGTGACTCTCAACCCATAGAATCTTTATATAATACTAATAAAATAAGGCACCCCTTCTGTGAATCAATTTATTCTGTCGGAAGATTATTATACACACACTGGTATTTGACAGAAGATACCTTAAAGGAATATTACCTTAATAAACATACAAATTTGAGACATCTACAACATGAATGACACCCGCTTAGCTGTGGCTGTTGATTAACAGGGTGGTTTGTGTGCATAATCCTGTCCCCGACTCCCTGCATCCAGTCCAGGACAAAAGAACTCTTGAGTGGATAGTTTAACTTTTTTGTTTATGTTTATACCCACTTCCGTATGTCTTTAGCCCGACCCCCGCCTTAGTTCAGTCTTTCATGAAGTCTCTCCTGGATTATCATAGCAGGTAATTCATTGGCACCCCTGTCCTCCAACTACTCCCCCATTCCCATCTTCTACCACCCTGCTGCCCTAAGGAAGTGCCTAAAATGTCCATCTGCCCATGTCAGCGTGACCCCACCTCCTGTGCATGGCTCACAAAGCCATTTATGAGCTTAAGCGTCAGTTCCCTTTATCCCCTCCCCTGCTGTACCAAATCCAGTATGGTTTCCAGGAAGCATCGCTCCCTCCACCCCATTCATCCTGTTCTCTCTGCCTGGATAGTGATCCTTCAGAAATCCACTTAAGCATCATATCTTCACAGAAAAGTTTACCCTAGGAGGTTAGATGTCTCTTTCCCCTTTATCCTCCCAATGCCTTACTCTGTACAAAATCTAACATGACACTACACTCAATAACAATTTTTGGATATTTGAGTGACTTTCATTTCCTACTAGTCAATGAACCCAAGTGGAGTGTCTACAATGCCTTCCTTGATATAGTGGAGTAATTGCTACCTAATAGATGTGAAATGAATGGTTGCCGAATCAACAGTTCTGAGCAAAGAATGTCCCATATTCCCTATTGACCAGTCCCAGAGGTGGGCAGGTGTGACTGTGTACATGCCCCACACTGCACACTGTCAACTAACTCTCTCTCTCACCATCACCATTTCTCACTTGTTTTCAGTGAATATGACACCACTGAAAAACTTTCATTCTTCTGGGCCTAGTAGGAAATCTTAGATTGTTTTACTCAGTTGCCTCTCCACGCTTGTTCATGCATATTTTCCTGGGTTACACTAAGCCCCTCCCTTGCAGAGAATCAGAACTCACTTCTCATAGGTTAGGGCTGCCTCACCTTATTGGAACAACATTAAGAGAGATGAATTTTCCAAAATGAGGCTAACCAGTGAACTGCAATGCCCGAGTAATCCCATTACTTTTGGAGGTGCCGAGTCTGTTATAATCACTCAAGTGTAGCAATGCTGTAACTTTAAAAGGGAAAGGATATGGTATTCGCTGGTGACAGGTTGTTTTCTTCAACACAGAACTCCCAATCTTGGGAAGCTTGTGATTCAACAAGACAAAGCCTTTAGGGAGCTCATTAAGATCATTCCAACAATCTCAAAGTGTTTAATAAAATGGGTCAAAGAAGTTGATACCAGTTGCCTAATGCCTGGAATAAGGTTAAAATAAGTGTGGGTCTCTGTTTCTAGGCAAATAAATTCCCCAATTTTGATTCTTTCTATGTTAGCTCTGATCTAATGATGTTCATTCTTTTAAGAGTTAGGATTCTTAGGAAAGTGTGAAGGAAAAGTTTTGCAAAAGTGAGAAGGACTAACCCACTGAAAGAACCTTTCAGAGAAGACGTGTGAGAACCCTTAAATGGTATATATGCCTCACTCAAATCCATTTTTTTAATCTTTATTTTACTATTTAAAAAATCATCCTTAGATGTGGGCTAAATATATATACAGATTAACACCAATTTTGTTGTAATGTTTGTGCTCTAAAGAAGTTGTTCTCAAAGCAAATTTTTGGTCTACTGGTGGGCTATAAAAGCCCTCTGGAAGACCCAAGAACTTACCCCAAAATTTTGGATTTATTCTGCACTGTTTACGTACAAATGACATGAAATTCCACTGGATGTTGGTAGCTATTAAATGAGTTATGAAGAGTTACTAACATGTGATATCGATAAACTAAAATTAACATGCTATGGGAGTTTACTCTAGACTTTAATCCAGTATGGTGCCGGGAAGTCTGGCTGCTACAAAAAGCTTAGCAATGCTGTGGCGCTCCTACGTTTTGGTACACAAACAGATGGTTGGGACTCCCAGAGTTTCCAGGAAGTAAGTTTTGCTATCAGTGCATTTTTATTACTGTCTTATTGAGTTGTCTTTGGTTTTTAATTGCTACTAGGCTTGTATTAATATTTTACTTGTGTTGATTGTCGGGTTCTTGTGTAATTGCTTTGCTTTGCTATTCTGATTGCTATTACTAGGCTCTGTTGCTAACTCTGTTTGCCGAGTGTCTTGGGAACCTCTCACTGGCCAGATACAAAGCATAGGACCACAGGTATGGCATGGAGGCACAAGCTAACAGTTATTCACACTCAACTAGTGCCTGGAAAATTTCTAAGCACTTTGAATATTTGATTGTCAACACAACCTAAAATCTAGGCAATCTTAGTTTTTGTTCCTCAGTCCCTTCTAATATGTTTAGAGCAATCCTCTATTTAAAAACATTCTACCACTTGAAATGATTTCCTTTTTTTCTCTCAGCATTTATTTTTAAAATGTCAAATATAAGTGAATGAAGTAGCACAGTAAATACATGTGATACTCACTTAGATTAAACAATTGTGAATGTTTTGCCACATTTCATTTTTTATTTTTTTTATGAATCATTTAAAGGTAAGTTTCAAAGTGACACTTCACTATTAAATACTTTGGTATGCATCTCCTAGGAATAAGGACACACAGAGCCATAATGCTGTCGTGACATCTGAGAATACTAAAAATAATTCCATTATATTATCTGATATTTAATATGTAGTACATACTGGAATTCCCCAATTACCTCCAAAATGTCTCTTATAGTTAGTTTTTTGACCCAGGATCCCCTCCAGAGTCACAAATTACATGAGATCTGTGTCATTTCAGTCTCGTTAAGCCAGGAGAATTCTATCCTACCTTTAATTTTTTTTTAATGTTATTAACTTTTTAAAGACTCCAGGCCAGTTGATCGTAGATTATGCTTCATTTTAGATCTAATTGCTTTCTCAAGGTATTAACTTTTTCTCTTATCCCTGTATTTCTTTTAAACTAAAAATTAGATATAGGGGGTTGATTAGATTTACCTTAAACATTTTTGGCAAGATTACCCTATGGGGGCTTCCTTGGTGGTGCAGCGGTTGAGAATCTGCCTGCCAATGCAGGGGACACGGGTTCGAGCCCTGGTCTGGGAAGATCCCACATGCCGCGGAGCAACTAGGCCCGTGAGCCACAACTACTGAGCCTGCGCGTCTGGAGCCTGTGCTCCGCAACAAGAGAGGCCACGATAGTGAGAGGCCCGTGCACTGTGATGAAGAGTGGCCCCCGCTTGCTGCAACTAGAGAAAGCCCTCGCACAGAAACGAAGACCCAAAATAGCAACCAATCAATCAATAAATCTTTAAAAAAAAAAAAAAAAGATTACCCTATGGGTGATGTGTATTTCATTATGTATCACAACAGGAACCACAATATTAAGTGGTCCATTTATTGGTGAGGTTGTTTGATTTGTTAATTTTGTTAATCTGATTACTGCTGGATCTATCCATTTTAACAGTACATTTTTCCTTTTGTAATTAATGAGTACTCTCTAGGGTGATTGTATTTGTTTTCTATTGTGGCTGTAACAATTTATCATAAATATAGCACCATTAAAAAAAACATAGATCATTATCTTCAGTTCTGTAGGTTAGAAGTCCAATTTAACTGGGACTCACTGGGCTAAAAATCAATCTGTTGGTGGAATTTCCTTTATTGGACGATCCAGGGGAGAATCTATTTTCTTGCATTTTCCAGCCTCTAGAGGCTACCTGCATTCTTTGGCTCATGGCCCTTCCCGCTGCTCCCCAACCTTCATAGCCAGCAACAGCTGGTTCAGTCCTTTTCAAACTGCATCTTTCTTACCCTCTCCCTGCCTCCCTCTTTCATGTTTAAGAAGCCTTATGATTAAACTGGGCCTATTCAGATAATCCAGGGTAACCCCCATAGTTTAAGGTCAGATGACCAGCAACTTTAATTCTATCTGCAATGTTAATTCCTTTTTGCCATATAACTTAACATTTCACAAGTTCCAGGAATTAGGACATGGGTATATTTTGAGAGGCCATTATTCTGCCTATTACAATGACATTTTGGCACTGGGTAAATAACCAGCTCCCCAACAGCCTTTCCACTTCATACTTTTAATCTTCCTTAACAAATCCTTCATCTTATCAGTGGAGTATCATTGTTTCTCAGCTAAGGATGGAGGGAGGGATGGATAGACAGATAGATAGATAAAAATAAAAACATAGTCAAATATAAACTGTGAGTTCATATTGATATTTCTGATACAAATTTAACATTATAAACTTTTACTTTTTAAAAAAAATTTCTAACAATTTCCTTGCAATGAAATTCTTGGTTCCAAATCCTATAGTTTAGAAAAAAAGAGATTTGAAATTACAGTAAATATTACTACAAACAATAATCCTCTGTGTAAATTTTAGATTTGTTTACAGTTTTTTCTGTTCTCAGAACACATCCCACAAAAAATTTATAGTCAGAGTAGTGTTCAAAATTTACTTGAAATAATTATTTCCTCAGTGTTATGTTGTCCACTTTATTTAAAAATTAGGTTTATTTCTTTTAGTTTTATTCTATTTTAGGGTGAATATTTTTCCTTTTGACAATGTCATTCTTTGAATATGTGAAATATTTACAGCATTCAGAAGTCAAACCTGTAGAAAATATGTTCTCAATCAAGTTTCTCCCTCATCTCTATTTTCTCCATCCTACTGCCCACACACCCCATACTGAGAGCCTTTCTAATTAGTTTCTGATTATCCTCCCAATGTTTCTCTTTGGAAAAAATAAGTACACACCTATATCTCTTGTTATTTCTTGTGTTAAAAGAATACTTTGATTTTTTTCACCCAAAATATATTTTGAAATCATAGAATAGATTCTTTGTTCTTGACTAGACCCAGGTGATATAAACCTTATGAGGTATTTATTACTACTATAAGCATTTTGTAGATGAGGAAACTGAGGTACATAGGAAAATGAGCAATTTGATGAAAGTCACTCAGCTTGTAGGCAGCTGAGGTTGGACGTGGACCTAAGCATTCTACTTTCTCAATTCGTCCTTTGAACTCCACTCTACAAGCATCCTGGCACGTGTACATATCTTTTATCCTCGTCTGAAGTAATGCCAGTGATGTTACCAAGATTTCTTCCTTTTTTCTGTTTTCCTTTTCGTTTCTCTTTTCTTCTTTCTTCTTTCTTTCCTTCTTTCATTCTTTTTTGTGTTGTTCTAGCATTGAATTTTAAGAAGAACTGACCTATAATGCCTAATTATTATTAGAAGTTCAGGAATGTATTTCAATTATTTTATTTCATTAGCACATATATTAGAGTGATAATTATTGATTGTCAGATTTAGAAGGGACCTTTGAAATTATCTAGTCTAACACTTCCATTTCACAGGTTAAGACTGTTGAACAGAGGTGAAAAATACTGACCCAATGTCAAATAGTTAGTGGCAGAGTGACAACTAGAGCTCTGGTCTCCTAAGCACCAATCTAGTTATTTTTCACCATAATACAAGTTTGTATTGGTAAAACATGGGCAAGCACAGGTAACTAAAATTCACAGTAACTCAGAGCTCAAGAAAAATAATACCATTGCTTTCTGTTTAAAGCCTTTGAATAATGAATCCAATAATCCAACATATTATCAAAATCTTCCTCCCATTCTTAGTTCAGTGTAAACATTTGACACCTTTCCGTTGAGTGCAGTGAAATCTCCTAATGGAATATCTGCTTATCATGTGTGAAGAACTTAAGAATACTGAGTTGTTAGAAAGCACATCAACAACCCAAAGGAAGGCTTAGCAGCTCCATTTCAAAAATAAAGTCAAGCAAGGGATACATTCCCAAGAGCATGTGTTTGAAGTGCTATCCTGAAATGATTTGGAAAGAAACATACTTCTGCACTACTGTGACATGTGCACCTTATGTTGTCTGAGGGTGCATTAGTAGGTCTCTCCCCTAACTACCTAAGGGGAAGTCTCTGACCACTCAGCCTCTCTCACCAGTGTCCCAAGAGCAAGTGTTAACAGTGCAGTAACAGTGTGTGGCCCTCTGATAGGGTGTTTAACATCTCCAAAATGAGACTGAAGCAGTTACTGGGAGAGTAGAATCAAGAATTTGACAGCTGTTGTGAAATTGCTCTTTACTCTTACCACTGTGAGCTGAAAATGAATATCAGGTTAAGCATTACTGTGAGATAAAACTGCTGGCTCAGTTCTGGATTATTCACCCAGCAGGTGATTCTCCTTTGGAAAACTTTCCTGCCTTGGTGGAAAACTCTGGGTTCTGATGGGACTGTCTTTGTTTGTGTTCTTCCTATAATCAGTGGTCTCCATTTTCCCTCAATTTTTCATCTAACAAACACAAAACAAAAACAGTGAGGTAGGTAGATTCACAGTGGTTGCTGTTTGAATGTGCTGTTGGTTTATTTTGATGGAAGTGTCTGTTGATGCACTTTTTAAATGTTTAAAATAGCATGACAATGTTCTGGGGGTAGGACCATATGCTTGCCATAAAAGCTTTTAGATTAAGAAGATATTCTGATGAACCACACAACAATCTCAAAGATGGTAATATTGAGTGTGTTTTTTGCCTCTGTTCCTTCTTTTTTTCCCTTCTGGACATTTCCCTGACCTTTAACAATCAAAGTGGGTCCCTAGTGGCTGGTGGTTCAAATCAGGGGCCTCTGAGGTTGTACTTTATTTTTTTTCTGATACTCATGTAGATGGATCCTTAGAATATGACAGGATCAACGAGGCTGAGAAACAGCTCTTTAGATCCATGGTGAAATTGTCTAAGAAATAGAAGCCAGGGTTCTATATATATATGTATAGCTGATTCACTTTGCTATACAGCAGAAACTAATACACCATTGTAAAGCAATTATACTCCAATAAAGATGTTAAAAAAAAAAAGAAAAGAAATAGAAGCCAAGGAAAGCTGAGACTAGCCTTAATTCCTTGATTCATTGATCAATTGATTGATTGGTTGATTGATTTTTAATGATTCATTTCTTTATCAGTAATAAATAAGAATGTCCATGTCATTTTGGGTTTGGGAAACGTCACAAGCCCAAGTTCTGAAGACATTAAGAGTCAAAAAGAAGATGAATCTCACTCTCAGTAATAGAACAGGAGCATGGCCAATCAATGCAGAGAACGTAATATCAAAAAATAAAGCAAGAGTTACTTTCTGTATAATAGCCAAGTTGTTACCATCATACACCTTTAGAATTCTAAAAGCTTCAAAAATGAATCAATTTAGATCATAGAGGAGATACTACATTCTTAGGGTTCTAAAGAGAATTTTAAATGTTTACCAAATTTAGAACGTTAAAACATTTAGATAAAAACCAAACTCAACTAAATTATGGTTTAGGTTTCTGATTAAAATGCAACTTACTACTTCTTTAACACATATTTCTTAAGCATTCTTTAATATATATATATATATAT
The DNA here is from genome assembly GCF_965194825.1 of Balaenoptera physalus. Taxonomy (NCBI): domain Eukaryota; kingdom Metazoa; phylum Chordata; class Mammalia; order Artiodactyla; family Balaenopteridae; genus Balaenoptera; species Balaenoptera physalus. Next base: position 134,351,329 of record NC_138883.1, read on the forward strand.
ATATATATATATATATATATATATATATATATGTCCATGTATTTCTTGTAAGAAGAAAAGCAATAACATATAAAACATTTCTATTCTCCTACTTTATTCATTAATATATTATTTATTTAATAAATGCTTATATAGCTTTTACTTTGTGCCAGGCACTGCTCTAAGTGTTTTATAAAAATGGACTCACATAATCCTCAAATTCATGAGTTAGATACCATTATTATCCCTATTTTAGACATGAGGAAGGCTGGGTCATGGGAAGGTTATACAACCTGTTCAAGTTAAGAGAGCTTGTAATATTTTTTTCCAAGAGTTTTGTCAAAATTTGATACAGAGGAAAATTCCTCAATTTCTTCTCTTTATCTAATCTTATTTACCAACATGAATTCTTCTATCAACTTGCTCCCTCTAGACCTAGGGAAGAAAATAACCTTTCTTATCAGGCTACCTTCATCCAGCTAGATGGAAAGTGTTTCTGTGCAATGTGTAGACTTGATTCTTCATTGTAAATATTCTCATGAGTTTCTCAGTTTTTCTAATAAACAAACAAGCAAACAAATAAGACAGGACACGCAAAGTAGAGAATATCTGAAAAAAAAAAAAAACCTTTTGTAGCAGGAAGAGGAAGGTGAAACAGAGGACTTCATTGTAAGCAATTATCTCAGGGAGTCCAAGTTCAAAGAACTTCCCATTCTCCTCATTCCCCTCTCTTTATGACTCATAAATTTTAGGGAATCCCTGGACACAATAACCCATTGGCTTTTTATCCTGGAGGCCTCAACTCTCTATCATCAAGTTAACTGAACCGTGGAGAGTGCTGGACTCTCGGTCTCAGATTTGGCACACATGCACTCACACACATACACTCCAGCACATCTTTAAATTAGCATTAAGTCAACTTGGTTATTTCTACACAAAAAACCCCCAGGACATTCTGTATGGAAGAGTTATTGAAGAACTAGAGTTTTCATTCCATAATAATAATAATGATCAGAATGGCCATCAGAATGGCAATACAACTGCCAATTTATCAAATGCTTACTATGTTTCAGGCACTGTGCTTTGCAGTTACGTGGATGACATCGTTTAATTACTACTGTAATTGTGTATTATTATGATTGCATTTAACTAATGAGGAAATTGACGCTCAAAGAATTAAATGAACTTTCCCAAGTACTACTAAGTGGTAGAGTTGTGTTCAGTTCTCTTGGGCACCAGGCTCTTATGTGCTTTATCAAGGTCTTCAGACATCAGCAAACTTGATATAGTGTGTAGCTCAAAGGGAGTGGAAGTGTGTTATCTGAGCACCTCACTTTAAGAGTCACTGGATCATCATTTGCTTGTGCTCCTTTGGATATGTAATAAGGAAGAACAAATCTGACTCCATATTAGATCTGTTCCTTTTCCTGTCCTTAGTCATGCTAGCTGTGAGTCTTTTGTAAAAGAATGTTGCCTATAGCCTGAAATATACAGGATAGCCTATTCTCAGGGCTCTGACCTTTAAGAGTCCATTCATACAGAGATTAAAAAGTTGCAGAACAGAGAATAATATTTGTCTTGTTGGAGGTTTACAGGAACATCGTGACCTGACCTACATGGACAGCTGCAGAAACAACCACGGAGAAGTTTGCAACAACTAACCACGCCACTCCCTCACCTTGCCTTTAAAAGTGCTTTGCTGAAACTCTTCGAGGAGTTTAGGGCTTTTGGGGCACGAGCCACCCGTCTCCTTGCATGGCCTTTCTCTGCTCCAAACTCCAACGTTTCAGTTTATCTGGCCTCACTGTGCATCGGACACATGAACTTGCATTCGGTAACTGATATTCTCTGATTTTTACCTTCATCTGTAAAAATTATTACTCACCAAAATCTACAAATCCAAGGGAAAAGAACTACATTCTCATGTTCCCTGATTTCTGCCGGATTCATTGTGTATATTTTCCTCATTCTAGTCAGGAGCCACATTTTAAACACTGTGGTAAAACCAGTTGAACTTTGAGTTAGGGAGAAAATGTACAGGCTTTTCTCTCTGAGATAGTTTGTGCTTTACACCCTGATTTGCCCAAGTCATTTGTTGTTATGAACCAATAGTAGGATAATGCAAAGAAAAAATGTGGTTATTATACAATAACGACTCCCCTGGGGATTAGAGACACTTGGCGATCTGTTGTTCCTCCTGCTCTCCCAGGGGGGATGATTATGTGTCTCTGATGGTTTTGGAAGCATACTGAGAGAACTCACACATCCCTTCCAAACTGGAACCACATGCTAATAGAGGAGATTAATCTACGTGGCTTTCTAGCTAATCACCCTGGCATCTGCCCACTTGCATGGTGCCTGGCACTTTCCGTGGAATCGGTGAAACTATGAAGATACATCGGCTCACTCAGAGGTAGAGAGATCTGCAAAGCACTGATGGTAGAACCACCACCCAGAGATCTTAAAAGGATCAAAATGTGTCCTTTGTTTTATTTATTTGGAGCTGATTTCAAGAGGCAACAGGAAAACAACATGCAATGGTATCCAGTACACTTGGCAAGGTTTATTGACAGTTGAAACTAATGAAACACTCTGATATCCTGTTAATCACACCAACACCAGAATCAGTAATATTTACCAAGCACGAATCTTACCTGGAACTTGGATTCTGTCTCCAGAACCACAGCTATTCATAAAGCTAGACATTAACAATCTTCCCCTTCTAGGATAACTTTGTCCTCTGATGCCTGGACCACCTGCCTTGAGCTTAAGAAGAAATGTGCTGGGGCTTCTAGAGTAATGAAGCCAAAATGAATAGATCTGGACCTTGATCATTTTCTCTGGCTAAGGCTTTGGAAAGATGTCACCTTACTACTTACCTGGGTACAGTGCTTTCATCAGGACACAGCCCCTGTCACTATTGTTTATAAGCCACAAAGAGAGGAGAGACTGAATGTCAGTACCTTCCTTCAATACAAAATCCAAGTAAAGATGACTTTCATTTGGGACCAAACCCTAAGAATATCCAAAACTGCTCAGAGCCATCACTAATTGTTCCTATTTTTCATCTGGAGAGCTTGGCAGGTCCCTGACATGATAGCAAAAGTCTTCCCACTAGGACCTTGCCAATTTCAGCTTTAATTCCATCAGTAAACAATTTTGACTGTGTTGGGAAAATTCCATTAATCATTCATGTTCTGTGAAGATGGTACACAAAAGAGCTGTCAGCACCAGGCAGCAACTTTCCATTTGTTTGGTAATTAAGAACTCCAGGCCATCAAATGGTACTGAGATACAAATTCATTGGCCAGTTGGAGCCACCTGAATAAGCTGAAAAGAATTCACTTGCACTTAAACCTGTAATGTCTGATGATTTGATGGATCTTTCCCTTTCCTGTTAAGTGAACAGCAAGCATATTGCTTCAAGAACTGATACGCTTTGAAAAAGTCTTGTGCTTCTTTCAAGACGATACCAACTCTTTAGGACATTTACTTTTTAAACTTGTCTCTGAAATATGTTTTGGTTATGCAGATAGATAAATGCACGTTTTCTCTGAAACAAATTTTTACATTACCCAAATATAATGAATTGCACTTTGTTTAAAATTTGAATGGGGTTTTATTTTCTTCTACAAAACCCTATCATTTAGCAGAAAAGAGATCCAGAAAAAAATAGCATTGAGAATCTTCTATGCAATAATTTTTTTCTTTTTCTTTTTAACCTGAGTTGTGCATTACTGCATCTTACCTGAAATACTAGGGAAAATTTGATACTTAAAATTTACCAGAAATTCAGGCTGGGCATTAGGAAATGCTGTGAAACTGATCCTCTGATAGACTGGATATTGCTAGTGAGTACCTACAGGTTGGTGTCTTACATCAACAGAAAAGTTTAACCACAAGGTTGCACTTAGGAATCCAGATAGCACTAAAATGGTCCAGCAAAAGTCACCTTTTTATCCTCCTCTTCCTCCTTCTTATCTTCCAAATGTGCACTTGAAATGTCTAACCGTGCTTCACAAGAAACTGATGGGAGAGTATCCAGCCAGATGCAACCCACATATTTATGGCAATAAAAAAGAGACATTCTCACCACCCCTTTCTGCGCTCTTCCCTACTGGATACTTGTTCTTCGAATGATGCATCTTAACCTGCTTCCTCTGAGAAAAAATTGCTGTTATCGAACCCTAATAATTATTTTTAACAAATTCATTTCAACTTCAAGCTTCTATGTACTGAGAGTTCCAGAGGGTCTGCCGGCTTCTCTTTAAGTAAAATGTTTTCACCTGTAGATGAAGATGTATTATAAAATATAAACTCTATCTGAGGTTTGATAAGGGCATTGACCTTTAAAATGTAAAAGTATAAGGAAATTATAGTTCCTTAATATTCATTTCTTTCTTATGGTTATGTTGTAATCTGCTTTGCACTTAATACTTTTTCTCAGCTACTTCTTCCCAGCATTTGCTAACTTTTTGAACCTTGACAATAAGAAAACATCCTGATAGAATCGTTAGAAAGAACCTTTTCTCAGTGGCCTCTTCTCTATGTAGAAACATTTGTTATATGTGATCTTAATCAATTATGCCTAAAGCAAATTTAATGCAAAACACAACAGGAGAAAATAATACTGCCCTATGTTCTGATCTCCCTTTCCACACAAAAGGTGTTTATATTAAGCATGCTATTCCATTATATACTTTAAATATTATAAAGCATTTTTCCATTTTCTTAAATACACAGGCTACATTGGCTATGCGTGTTTAAGTTTCCATGTTGCCTTTAGAGATACAAAAAAAAGGTCACACAAATAACACATGGTTGTGTTTATGTGTCTCCAATACCTCATTTGTGATTTCATTTTAGAATAAAATAAAGCAGTTCCATGATATTTTAACTCCAGGGGAAGTTATCATGTGTCAACTTACACAAATTGATGGTTTGTGTATATACATTTTGGGAGCCATAAGAGATGGTGAGAAATTAGTAATGCTATTAAGTTAAAACATCATGACTCAATTTTCCCCCTCACTTTCTACAGAGATCTTGGTAAATGGAAGAAGGATGGGGGCTTGGAGGAGAACAAGGAAGGGAAAAAGATGACAAGCCTCCATTGATACCCATCCTCAAGGCTCCTGCATTTCGAGGAACAGAATTCTTTGTGTTTTATTCTATTTCAGCCTCCTGTACAATGGCCACCAAAATGTCAGACTCTCACATTTCACTCTGAGATCACAATTTCCTACCTTTTCAGCTCTTCCTCACTTCATCCTCTATGATCCGTATGCTTTTCAACATCACTGAAACTCCTAGTGCCTCATTCCTGCACTCCTATCAGAATGTTTCTGGCATCTCTTCCTTCTTCTCTCAACCTAGAACTCTGGATAACTTCACGCTGGACACCATCAAACCCATGTTATCCACTGTCTCACACCCTCCACCTGTTGCATCTGCTGGGGCTGGCTTCCTGGGTAGGGGACCAGTGCATTCACACAAGGCCACACACTCAGGAGGTGGCCCCAACTTGAGGTTTATTTTCCTCCATTTGCCATCTTGAAATTATTAATAATTTTACCTTTGCATTTGTGTCTTGAAACTTGTCCAATGGGACAATGAAGCATGTGTCAGGAGCTTGGAGCCTCTGTTCCTGCATGGGCCCTCCTCTCCTCCCTGGGATAAACTCATATCAGTCTGTTCCCCAATTCCTGCCCAACAAGCACCGTCACCCTTTACGCCTGGTGGGTCCTGGATAGGAGATGAAGAAGGTCATGGTTCAGCACATGCTCCCTGTACCCCAAGTATGGGGTGGGGCCCTGCAGGCTTGTTTCCATACTCACCCACAGGTGTCCTGGAGGAGCCAGAGGAAGCATGATGACATTAAGTAGCCAATAAAAATTACCATGACAGGAGAAGAGAGAGAAGAAAGGAAAAGACTGTTTCCTGCTTTATGAACAAGGGGCTCCATATCTTCATTTTGCACTAAGTCCTGCAAATTAGGTAGCCAGCCCTGGCTCTAGCAGAAGGCCAGCACTTGGTTTGATCTTACAGTCTTTACACCAAGCCTCCCTGGCTGCGGATGTCTGCATCACACAGCCGTCTCCCACTTCAGCTGGGCCTCAGCAACTCTTGTTAGTTCTCTTTCACATTGCCCTTGAGCAAATCTTTAAAAATACCACCCTCTTCAAGAGCCCAACCCCTCACCAGTGGTCTCTTTCTCGGCCTCAGATCTTAATTCATGAAGAATACTGAGTGCATGAACAGTGAGTTATTGTAACTACCAGGCATTCCCTAAAGAGTGGTCATTTCTATACCCATCTTTATCTGCTTCCACTTTTATTTAAAAATTGCCTACACCTCCCTTGATCCGAGACATGGATTCATCTAAGTTCTCATTTATTCTCCTTGCTTCCAAGTCTGTATTTCTGCACCACTCATTCCCCCATCAACCACTGCAATCTGGCTTCCAATCACTCCCCTCAGACAGAGCTCACCCCTAAGTTCCCAGGGTAAAGCCAGAAATCACCTTTCAATTTTTATCTTTCCTTCATTCTCTATTCCTCTTGATCACTGTTATCATTATTGGTTGACTTGTGCCTCCCTTCCCATAAAATGTTACAATTCTCATCCCAGAGCCCATTAGTGTGACCTTATTTAGAAATAGAGTCTTTGCAGATGTAATTAAGTGAAGATAAGGTCATATTGGATTAGAGTGGACCCTAATCCAATGACTGGTGTCCTTATTAGAAGAGGGAAATTTGGACACAGACACACAGGGAAGAAGACCATGTAAAGATAGAAGCAGAGAATGGAGTGATGCATTAACAAGCCAAGGAAAGCCAAGATTTATAGGCAACCACCACAAGCTAAGAAGAGGAAAGGAAAATTCCTCCCCCGGAATCTGCACAAGGAGCATGGTTGTGTCAACACCTTGATTTCAGATGTTTAGCCTCCAGTCCTATGAGGGATTTCATTTCTGTTGTTTTTAAGCCACTCACTTTGTGGTACTTTAAGTACACAGCCTTAAGAAACTAGTACAATCACTCACTCCTTCTTACCATTTTGACCTCTTTTGTGTCTCTTACTCCTTATTCTCTTCATGCCTCTCTGATCACTCTTTTCATTTGCCTCCTTGCTTGCCCCTCTGAAGCATTGTTTCCTCAGGACTCTCACCTTGGCCCATTGTAACCCGCTCTCTCTCCAGTCTCTTCTGAGCTCATCTATGCCCATCTCAACCTATTTTTCCTACCTTAGTTTTGCATAGCTTCTAACACTCAAGTGACCTTATATTCTCCAAGATTTCTTATATCCTCAGACTTGGCCAAGGGCCCCTCCTCTGGTCTCATGGCTCCTGAGTAGATAGCTCCCAACATTTACCATTTTAAAATAATGCATTATCTATTTATATCCCTTTCTTTCTGATATGAGAGGCAGAATTCTAAGATGACCCCCCAGGATTCCTGCTCCATCATGTATACACTTTGTATTACTGTTCCCCCTTTAATGTGGGTAAAACCTTTGAATGTTATGGGTTGTCACTCCTGTGATTACATCACCTTACATATGTAAGAGGAATATGGAGAATATAATTCAGGTTACAATGAGTTTGCTTTGCTTTAATCAATAAGGAGATCAGATGTTGGGCCTGACTGAACCCTTAAAAGGGACAGGACCTTTCTGGGAGTGAGAGATACTTGACAGGAGTGTTGGAGATTCTACTCCATTTCTGGCTTTGAAAATGTAGTAATCATCATGGCAAGGATTTGACACTGTCCTAGGAGCTGAGAGCCATCCCCAGTCAACTGTCAGAAAGAAGAAGGACCTCAGTCCTACAGCCCCAAGGAGGTGAATTCTTCCAGCAGCAGTGAGGTTGGAAGAGGCTCTGAGCCCCAGATGAGGACTGCAGCTCCAGCACCTCAATCACAGCTTAATGAGACCCTGAGCAGAGAACCCATTTGATCACTCCCTGAACCTCCGACCTACATAACTGTGAGGTAATACATCTGTGTTGTTTGAAACTGCTCCATTTGTGGTAATTTATCACACAGCAAGAATAAACTAACACACGAGAAGCTCTTCAATGGCAGGAACTAATTGTTTCTCATTTTCATACCCTAGTTTCCTTCACAAACTCCAGTACCTTAGTGTTCAGTGCTTCCTTGCTTGTCCACTCTTTGCCTCATTAATTTACACAAGGAAGATAATATGGATTTATCATTTTTAAATGCCACCATTGTAAGTAGCCTAGTTATTATATTGTTTTCATAAACTTTACCTCCAGAGACCAAAGGGAGGTATTCTTCTCCTGTTCCCTCACATCTCACTCTCCATATCTGCCTCTCCACACAGGTAAGGTTTCTTTTCCACATTCTCCCACTACACCTTTCAAGATGAAGCTCATTCTCTCATCTCAGAAAAAGAGAAACAGATTGTGGTTTCCAAAAGCCTACATCTCAGGAAATTGTTATTCATCAAGCGCTTTGAAATCTTCAGTGCAATAGGATATAAATAGTAAAGTGTCCGCTGATGTACACATATTGAAAACACATGGCTATGATATAAACCTAAATATCTCAGACTCGCAAATATTGCACAAGGCAGCATTTAATTTCCTGGTGCAAAGGCTTTCCATTATTTTCTTCCTCAAACTCCCAATTCCATCAAAGGAAGAAATAGACACAATTTTCTTAGACATGAAAAATATAGAGCATCAGACCATTATTCTAGACCATTTGTAATCGCAATGTAGGTAAGTGTATAAACTTAGAGGACCTTTGGAATAAATGGTTGACTGTGGTTAACAAGTGATGTTTCTGATTGTTGGAAAAGTGTTTGGTGAAGGACTCAGCTCTCGGCAGAGTCCCACAGTAAATCTGGTCAAAACCTTTCTTAAGATATTTTTTTTAATTTTAGTAAAATACACATAGCATAAAATTTTCATTGAAACTATTTCTAAGTGTATAGTTCGTGTTAAGTATGTTCACATTGTTGTGCAATCTCCAGAACTTTTTTCATTCTGCAAAACTAAAACTCTAAATCCATTAAACAACAATTCCCTGTTCCCTCCCTGCTCTCAGTCCCTGGCATCATTCTACTGTCTATTCCTATGAACTGACTACTCTAGATACCTCATGTAAGCAGAATTACACAGTTTTTGTCTTTTGTGACTGGCTGATTTCACTTAGCATGATGTACTCAGTCTCATCTATGTTATAACATGTGTCAGAACTGCCTTATTTTTTAAGGCTGAATAATAGCACATGTATGTATACACCATATTTTCTTTACCCATTCATCTATTGATGGAACCTTGGGTTGTTTTCATCTCTTGAGTATTGTAAATAATGCTGCTATGAACAGAGGTATGCAAATATCTCTTTGAGATTCTGTTTTCAATTAATTTGGGTATATACCCAGAAGTTGAATCGCTGAATTATATAGTAATTCTATTTTAAATTTTTATAAAATAGAGGAACCGCCATAGTATTTCTCATAGCAGCTGTACTATTTTACATTCCAACTGTATTGGTAAACTTGGGTTGCCATAATAAGCATCATAAACTGAGTGTCTTAAAAAACAGAAATTTATTTTCTCATGTTTCTGGGAGCTGGAAAATCCAGGATCAAGGTGCCAGCCCATCCAGTTCTGGTGAGAGCTCTCTTTCTGGTTTGTAGACAGTTACCTTTTCTCTGTGTCCCCACATGGTGGAGAGAGACAGAGACAGAAGAAAGGGAGAGAGAAATTTTCCTCATCTCATAAAGCCACCAATTATATCAGATTAAGGCCCTACCCTTATGGTCTCTTTTAATCTAATTACCTGCTAAAAGTCCTGTCTCCAAACACAGTCACATTGGGGGTCAGAGCTTCAAGCATATGAATTTGAAAGGGACACAGTTCAGTCTGTAGCACTCACCATTTGTTCATTCTGCTTCTTGATTTGACAAATGTTTTAACGATTCCATGTTACATAGAGTGCTAAGTGTCAGATGCACAAAGATGGGGAAATGTATTCTTGGTAGACTAGATGTTCATGTCATATAATGGCTATTTAACACTGATCACAAACTTTAGGCAAATATATAAAATAAAAATGTATGAAAATCTATTTAGTAAGAACAATAAAATATTTTAAACATTACTCTTACATATAACTAAGAAAGGGAAGGAGAAAGAATTATCTCATAACTGTGGAAAAGTTTTTGTTTTAAAAACTATGGCTGGTTCAACTATCATGTTTGCTTATCATTTTGTTTTTATTTCTCTTTCTTTTTACTAAATTAGAAAATATTATGTTACAAGTATAGATTCTTAGTAATGGCAGCCAATGTTTGGTAACATCTGTCAAATATTTCTGAATATTTAGATTTAAAATATCCCCCTAATTATGAAGATATTTCTCATTGAAGGTTTCTTTTAGACACTATCAGATGCCATGTCTCACCTCAGCTGACATTCAAAAAATGAAATAATTGATGGCTGTATTGAATTCTTAATCTCTTGGTTGCACTCAGCTCTGGAAATATTTCTTCATACATGATGAAGAATTTGAAACTATTTTCTTTAAATGTCCCCAATAATATGCCTTCAGTTTATTTTTCTCAAAAGTGAAGAATATCAAGTTCCCTTAAGAAATCCTAATATTTTATTTTTATTTTTTAAATTAATAATTGTGATATTAATACTTTATAATTAGATTCAAGCTATTAAACATAATAAATAACTAAGATGTGTCATTCGAACACATCACTTGAAATCATACAAAGGGTCTTTTCTGGCTTTATCAGAAAAAGTATTTTTCATGAAAAAGTATTTTTACATAATTTCTCAATTAATAATACCAAATTAAAAGGTTTCATTTGCACAGATAGAATATTTTTTCTTTGAAAAATCAGTTTCTTGACCTCACTAAAAAGTACTTCCTTCAAGATATTGAAGAGGCCTTCAGTAGCCTCAATATTATCACAGTAACAGTTCTCTGTAGCATCTTTAACACTGAATTGGGATAAAACTGTTGTTGGCTAACTGTTTTCTGTTGTTCCCATACCATTTATTTCATTCTCATGGAAAGGACCTATATTGATATATACTTAGCGGGTGGTCTTTGTTCTGGTTCCAATGTGACTTTTCTAATCTTGCTTTACTTCTTGCAAAATGATCAATAATTAATTAAATATGTCTTCTGGAGTGCAGGTTTTCAATGATGAACACAATTTTATCAAACACTCCTCTTTCATACATGTACTGTAGGGTATTAAAATGGCGTTCCTTTTGTCTCCATTTTTGCTGGATCTCTCCCTAAGACCACCACAATAGCATCTACAATACCTACATTCAAAAAATAAATAAATAAATAAAAGATACAGGCTATCTTTTCAGGATTTGCAAAGGATATATTAAAAACCAGATTTAAAACTTTAGGCTAGGAAATCAGCTAAAAGTATTGGAAATTGAAAAAAAAAATTGGAGAAACTCAACATTTCATAGTTTTTTTTCTCACCCCTCTTCCTAAAGGACGGGTGACTCTCAAGCCTGGTGAGGTAGTCTTCAAAGAGATCACTTGGAAGTTTCAAGATGTGATTCTCAGAGTTTAGAAGAGTTAGGGCACAATGAACTAGATCTAAAAATATGAGGCTGTGTAGAATATTAATTAAGTAGAAAATCTAAGGAGGAAAATCTGTGATTACTGGCCAAAGGAGAGAGAATGGAGAAAGACATGTTAGGAGCTGGCTGCACTTACCCTCATGAAGGGGTGAGGATGAGTGAGTGTGTCTCATAGACTAGAGAGGGGCCAGGTGGGGAAAAGAGCCAGCCTGGAGACATTTTAATTCTTCCCAGAAGAACTGCTTGGAGGAAGTAGTAAAACAACATAGGATGAAACTCAGGACAGCAACAGTCAACTACATGACTATTTGAGTGAAAATACGTTGTGCCCATCATGAGAAGTAGAGTCCAATGTGTCTGGTGGTAGTGGTGGGTGAGGGGGTAATAGTAGAATCCACACTAGGCCCCAAAACGAGGAATCAGCTTTGTTCGCCCTCAAAGACCAGAGGGTGTTAGATCAAAATATCCACTACAGCCAGAGAAAACTGAAGCCAAATCACACTGGCACCTGTCTCTATAAAAACACAACATTGGCCTGCACTTATGGGGGAAAAGAGGAAAAATTCAAGGCAGGGGAGCAAAGAAGGAATCTATCACCAGATCTGTCTCAGACCACCAAAGCTGCTTCACACTGAGGGAGAGAAGAAGGTGACATTTGAGATGTGTTTTTGCTCATTGCCCAGATTAGGTGCATGAATTCCTGAACAAAGATTATTTGAATATTAAATATTAGAGGATTTTATTTTAAGTCTGAAAACCATAAGACTCCAAATAGCTTTCAATATAGGGGGTAGGAAGAAGCAAACCCCACTAAGCATGTTTAGAGGGGCGATGAGAGATTGGGGAAGGGTGTGAGAGAATAAAGTTATTTTCTTATTGGCTCCTATAAGTTGTACGCTCATGCCAGAACTATAAACACACCCATGGCATAGCACTGCAGCTCCCACACGCAATCAGTGTTACCTAACACACAACCGTAATATCATTTGATGAAACAATTCAGCCAATTGTTAGTATTATATTTTTTCTCTAAGGATATTTTTTGACTTGTGATTAGCTTCACAAGTCTCTTGTGTGACCAGTAGCTGCTTATGGTAAAAGTTGTACAACTCAATCTTTCCAGTTTATTCTCTAGTTCTACTAGAAAGCATTATTTTGTGCTTGTTTGGAGAATAACAAAAGCAAACCCACATCTAAATTGGGTTATCAGAAAGGTGAGTAGGTTGGTTTTACAAGAGCACACAACCTTCAATGTTTCCTATTAGCTCTTTGCCTAAACGTCATACTACTCAACACACTAAGGGCTAATAATGGTTAATTTGTGCAATAAAATCCAGTTTTCAGATGTTCATTGTCACACTTCTAATCTCACTTTTCCTTTTTGGCTACCAGGCCAAATTCACTTTCCCTAGCCCTTAAAGTTTCACAATTTGTATTTACATTGGATACCTGAACACCGTTTCCATTGATAATGGTATTCTAATTTGTAATCCTTCACTACATGTACATCTCAATGCAGCCATTTATCTACTTTGGTAATTTGAAGATATAAGTCAACATAGCACTAATGATAAAGATAAAAATCTACCCAAAGTAAAAAAAAAAATAAAACCCCAAATGAGCTGAAAAATGTGAACAGAGATGGCTTGTACCCTGTGAAGTTATTGTTAGTAAAAAATATCTGATCAGTTCAGTCCTTGCATGAAATGGGCCATCTTTAATAAACTGATTATTATTAATAAAGCAACAAATTTCTATAAAAATCACAATAAAGGATACATTTCAAACATAGAACATACGTGAAAAAATTATTTCTTTGCTTTTTTCCTTTGAAAACTTCAGCTGCCTGTAGATCACCTCTCCAACCCTGGCATCACTCTAGCAGAGGATCCTTATTATCTGTTGCACAGAGTGATAAAATGACATGATGCTTTCTTATTGGTTGCCTTTTTGGTGACAGGTGTTGACGTAGGCACTTGGATACAGTGGTGAAGAAGACAAACATAGAATCTACTCTCCAAAGCTTATAATTTAGCTGAGGAGACAATTAACCAATAATTAAAATAGTGTCAGGAACACTTGATATAGCTGGGAGGACCATATTGTGGAGATAGATAACCTGAGCCTTGAGATACGAGTAAAGGTTAGTCACTCAAAGAGTAGTTGGTAGAATGGTGTGTGTGTGTGTTTGTGTGTAGGGGGAAAGCGGGAGGGTTGGTTGGGAGCATGGGGTGGAATTCTAAGCAGAACAAATGAAGCAAGAAAGCACAATATCACAGAGAACCAAAAGGAGTTCACCAAAGATAAGAGGATCAAAAAGAGCACATAAAACTTGAAAAATCTGCCAGAGAAATGAGAAATAACCTGCCAGAGACAGATGGGGGACTCAGAGCAGCATGTGTGAAGCTTATTGTTGATTGTGCATATATAGAAGAATCCCCAAGCCAGATCATGGTATCTACAAGCATACTGTGTATTTTTTGCTTCCTTTAAGAAATGAATGATAATTAAATAATAATAGTACTACTAATAATGTTCCCATTTTTTGAAATTTGCTCTAGACTAGGCATAATGAGGGTTTATATAAACAGAAGATTATCTACTAAAATCTGAAATCTAAGTGTTAGATGAATCAAGCACTACTTCAGAACAACAGCTTGCCAGCTCTGACGACCACTCAAAAGTAGCAATTTTATTTGGAGCCTTTGTGTCCTCTGGTTTATAGCAAGTGTATTGTATTGGTGCTTAGATTTGAAGCAACCTATTAGCATTTTTAAGCTTATCATATGTGATAAGTGCAAAAGCACTGAGAGTAATGAAACGTATGTTTTGGTAAGAGAAAATCAAACTATCATGATGGAAGCAAAACTAGGACTTACATTTTTTAATTAAAATTTTTGAGTTAAATGCAGATTCACATGCAGTTGTAAGAAATAATACAGAGTGATTCCTGGTATCTTTACTCAGTTTCCTTCAATGGTAACATATTATAAAACTAGTATAATATCACAACCAGAATATTGACATTGCTACAGTAAACATATAGGGAATTCCCATCACCATCACCACGAGGATCTCTAATGGTGCTCTTTTATAAACCACTTAGTGGCCTCCTTCTCATCTCCTCCTTAACCCCTGGCAATCACTAAGCTGTTCTCCATTTCTATAATTTTGTCATTTCAAGAGTGTAATATAAACTGAATCATGCACTATATAATCTTTTTGGATTGGAATTTTTTTTAACATAAATTTATTTATTTATTTATTTATTTATTTATTTTTGGCTGCGTTGGGTCTTCATTGCTGTGCGCGGGCTTCTCAGTGCGGTGGCTTCTCTTGTTGCGGTGCACAGGCTCTAGGCACGCAGTCTTCAGTAGTTGTGGCTCGTGTGCTCTAGAGCAGAGGCTCAGTAATTGTGGTACACAGGCTTGGTTGCTCCGCAGCATGTGGGATCTTCCTGCACCAGGGCTCGAACCTGTGTTCCCTGCATTGGAAGGTGGATTCTCAACCACTGCACCACCAGGGAAGCCCTGGGATTGGAATTTTTACTCAGCATAAATATCTGAAGATTCCTCCAGGTTCTTGACTGTCAATAATTTGTTCTGATTGATTGATTGTTTGACTGAATGATTGATTGTAATATTTTACTGTATGGATATACCACAGTTTATCCATTCACTTGTTGAAGAAAAATCTGAGTTTTTCCAAGTTTTGGACTATTCCAAATAAAGATACCACAAACATTTGCATACAGGTTTTTCTGGAAACATAAATCTTCATATCTCTGGTATAAATGCCTGGGAGTGTGATTGATGGGTTATATGTTAATTATATATATATATATACATATTATATATATATATATATATATATATAAAATATATATATATAATATGTATATAGTTTAGTAAAGAAACTGCCAAATGGTTTTCCAGAATAGCTGTATCATTTTACATTATCACTAGTAATATATGAGTAATCCAATTTATCTGAGTCATCGCCAGTATTTTCTGTTTTCTTTTTAATATTAGCTATTCTGATATGCTTCTTGTGATAACTCATTGTGATTTTAATTTGAACTTTCCTAAAGACTAACAATTAGGAAAGTTCAAATTAAACATTTTTTCATGTGCTTATTTGCCATCTGTAAAACCTCTTGACTGAAATGTCTCTTCATGGCTTTTTTCCCCATTATTAAAATGAATTATTATTATTATTATTTATTTGAGTGTTGAGACCACTTTATATATTTTAGATATCAGACATTGGTCAGTTTGCAAATAATTTCTTCCAGTCTGAAGCTTGTCTTTTCAGCTTTTTTAACAAGATGTTTTAATTCTGATGAAGTCCAATTTTTCTTCCTCTTTTTTTTTTTAATAGAACAGGCTTTTGGTGTCAAGTCTAAGGTTTCTTTGCCTAGTCTTAGATTCCAGATATTTTCTCCTCCTTCTTTCCTAAAACTCTTGCTGAGATTTTGATCTGAATTTGTATATCAATGTGCGGGGGATTGACATCTTCACAGTGTTGAGTTGTCTAATCCATAAACATTGTATGTCTCTCCACTTGTTTAGGTCTTCATGAATTTCTTTCATCAGCATTGGTAGTTTTCATCATAGAAGTCCTGTATATTTTTGTTAAATTTCTACTTGTTTTATTTTTTGATATGTTATAAATGATATTATACTTTAAATTTTGGTGTCTAAGCATTCATTGCTAGTATACACAAATATAATGGATTTTTCTTTGTTTATTTTCTGTCCTGCAACCCTGCTGATCAAACTTAATAGTCATAAGAGAACTTTTGTAATTTTAGATACCTTAGTATTTTCTACATAGACAATCATGACTTCTGCAAACATGGACAGTACTATATTTCCTTTCCAATCGCTTTGCTTTTTACATCCCTTTCCTGCCTTATAGAACTAGAACTTCCAGCACTATGTTGTATAGGTCTGATGAGAGTGGATATGCTTGCCTATTCCTGATCTTAGGGAGAAAACATTTGGTCTTTTATCACAGAGTATAATGTTAACTGTAGACTTTTTGTAGGGTATTTTTATCAAATTGAAGAATTTCACCTCTATTCCTATTTACCTGGGACTTTTTAAAAATTATAAGTGGGTACTGAATTTTGTCAAATGCCTTTTTCTGCACCAACTAATATAATCATGTAAATTTTTTTTTATTCTTCAGAATGTTAAAATGGTGGATTGCATTGATTGATAGTAGAATATTGAATCATTCTGCAACCCTAGATCACTTAGTGATGGTGGATAATTGTTTATGTATTGCAGAATTCAATTTGCTGATATTTATTCATATCTTAACAAATTTCAGATTTTTTGGTATCCATGAAGAACATTTGTCTATAATTTTCTTTTTCTTTTCTTTCTTTCTTTTTTGTACTTTCTTTTTCCAGTTCTGGCATCAGAGTAATAGTAACTTCATAAAAATATTTGGGATATATTCTGTCCTCTTCTATCTTCTGGAAGGTATTGTGTAGAATTGATGTTATTTTTAAAAATATTTGGTGGCATTTTCCAGTAAAACTATCCATATCTGGATATTTCCTTTTTGGGAGTTCACTAATTATGAATTTATTTCCTTAGTAATTATAGGCTATTGAAATTATCTATTATATACTTAGTGAGTTGTGGTAGTTTGTGTTTTAGGGGGGAATTGGTCCATTTCATCTAAGTTGTCAAAGTCGTGTGTATAAAATTGTTCATAATATTCTCTTGCCATTCTTTGAATCTGTAGGGTCTATAGTGATACCTCCTCTTTCATTCCTGACATTGATAGCTTGCATCTTCTCTGTCTTATCATTGTCAGTCATCCTAGAGGCTTTTCTATTTTATTGATTTTTTTAAAAGAATCTGCTCTTTGTTTTATTGATTTTTCTCTGTTCTTTTTCTATTTTCAATTTCATTGATGTCTACTTTTCTGTTCATTGTTTTCTTCCTTCTGTTTCCTTTCAGTTTATTTTACCTTTATTTTTTCAAGTTCTTGAGGTGAGAAATTAGAGCATTACCATGAGACTCTTCCTCTTTTCTAATGTATGCTTGTAAAGATATGTTTCCCTCTCAGCACTGTTTCAGCTGTATCCCAATAATTTTGATACATTGTATTTTCATTTTTATCCAATACAATGTAATTTTTATTTTCCCTGAGACTCCTTTTTTTTAATGCATTATTTAGAAGTGTACTGTTCAGTTCTCAAATACTTGGAGATTTTCCTGTTATCTTTCACTTGTTGATTTCTTCCCTGATATCATTGTGTTTTAATGACATCACACTATTTAAACACTTTTAAGATTTGTTGAGGCTTTTTTTATGACCAAGGATTAGGTTTATCTTGATGTATGCTGTGTGGGCACCTTAAAATAATGTGTATTATACTCTTGCATGAAGTGTTCTATAAATGCCAGTTGGATTCTGTTGGTTCACAGTGTTGTTGTGTTCTTCCATGCCATTACTGATTTCCTTTGTAGGTGTTTTATTAGTTGTTGAAAGAGGGGCATTGAATTTTCTAACTATAACTGTGAATTTGTATATTAGTCTTTTTAGTTCTATTGGTTTTTCCTTCAGATATTTTTCAGCTTTGCCATTTGGTGCATACACATTTAGAATAGTCATGTATTATTTTTTATTGATACCTTTATCATTATGTAATGTCCCCTCTGTATCTGAAAATTTTCTTTGTTCTGAAATCTGTATTATCTCATATTAAGATAACCATTATGGCTTTACCTTAATTAATGTTTTTGCATGATATATTTTTTCTTCCTTTTCCTTTAAACCTTGCAATATTATTATATATAATGTGAGTTGCTTGTAGACAACTCAGCCTATAACCCTCACTCAAGGAGAGATAGCTGATTACTGATTTAGGGCAGAAAATATAGAAGATGAACCTTAAAAATTTTGCTATACTAAATAACAAGGAAGCTATCAAAGGTTACTAAATATTACTAGGATTATGTCAAAGGGACTCAGGGACCAATTTTAAATGGCTTCCAGTACCAAAGATGTGACAATTTGAGCTTCAGTAAGGATAATATCAATAATTACAATGGATTGAAACCCATCACATATTTTTAAATCAATTTCTTCATATACATATTAAAAACAAAATAATCTGTCACCTCCAGGGACTAGTAGAAGCATATTCATCATCACAGAAACCAATAATTAATAAGAAAGAAACAAGCATTTATCCTGCCTTTATATATGAATGGTTCCACTACAGGACCAAAGAGGAAAAGCATCTCTCTATAAAAGTTTTCTAGATAATTCATGAAAAAGAAATGAAAGAATTAGAATAGCTCCCATATTGTAATACCCTCCAAAGAATCAATGGATCAAGTCACTGGGCATCAGTGATTGGTAACATCACAAAAAGACAAAAGACAAGCAGACGTTATGTGCCTTTGTCAAAAGAGCAAGAGTTCCACTTTTACTCTTGCCAAAGGGATCAAACCTGAGTCTCATCAAGGCTCTGTGTCCATCCGCCAGTTTTCAGGAAATGTCGAGGATATGGGAACATGAAAAACTGCACTGTGAGTATGCAGTCTACAAAATCCAGACTGTGAGAGACTTTATGAGACTTCAATAGTTGTGACGTGTGGAAGAGGGCTGTGATTGGGAACGGACCCACCCATGGTGTTCTGGTGTGGCTAATAGTGTTTGTCTTGACCAGGGTGATGATTACAAGGCTGTTGAACTTATAGTAACTTATTAAAGCTCTAAGTGTGTGGCTTTCTCTCTCTGTTGTATTTGATGTTGTTGTTTTTGTTATTATACAATAAAAAAGGAAATGAAGTCATAATCCCAGACATTATACAGTGGAGTGGAACTCTCCAAGTGTGTGTGTGTGTATGGTCATGTGGTCATGGGTGCAACCCAGGTGGTTTTGGGACCTAGAGGAGTCATTTAACTCCTCTAAAGTCTCCATTTCCTCATCTGCACAATGAAGATAACTTGTAGGACTACAATAGTGATTAAATTAGATGAATTATATCGAATACCTGGCATGGTGTTTGGCACTGAAGAAGCACTTGTTAAACAATAATTATTACTAACAACTCAGTATTGCAAGTCTGAAGGGCAGGGTTGAGACTCTGGGTTCTCAAATAATGCGAGGAAAGAGAATTGAGGGTAATAGGAAAATTAATCAAGAGAATGAAGAATCAATGAGAAAAAAGAAACAGAAAATAAATCCTAAGAGCAGAACGAGGGGGAAAATACAGGTCTCTACAGTGTTAAGATGTGGTGTTGTGTGATGACGCATTACAGAATTTTCTTTGGAATACTCATGGGAGTTTTACAAAGGGATGGATCTTGAGCGTGCCCAAGAGAGATTTTGTCTACATAACCATATCACCTGCAGGTGACCCTCGTCCGTATTCCTCTGGTCCCCAAGGCTGAACAGGTGACAGTGACAAAGTAAACCCATGAGATCTGATATTTTCCAAGTGAAGAGATGTTGCATGCCACAAGCTCTTGTCCAAATTAATCTCTGCCCTTCCCCAGACATATGCAGTGGCTCTTTTCAGCACTATTATTATATACTGTTTGGGATAACTACCCTTCAATTACTTGGATTAATTATACATTTAAGTATAAAAATCATGCATTCCAAGGAAAGTTGACAGATTCCCCACTTCTCTCATTCTCATGAATTTTAGTCAACTAGTCATAAGCTAACAATTCATTATTCTGGGGCATTTTTCAGTCCTGCTATGCTGAAAAACTGATGTTTAATAATGTGTGATTATCATAGAATCAGATATGTCTGAACACTTTTGGAAAGTAAAAACTAGGTAAAGTTTAGTTTTTCTTTAAACACTTTTTAGCTCATGGATTCCTCTAGAAAGATAGTTGAATTGTGTGCTTCAAGTACTGTGTCTCAGAAACATGGTGCTCAAGCTCAAAGAAGCCATTTGCTCCACTTTAACATGGGTGATGGTGGAGATGAACAGATTTGACATATTTAAATAAAACATTCTAATAGCATGTTCTGGCCTTGGAGGCCTCAGGCAGCATACACTGTATTTGTTAGACACCATGGCTTAATTACTCTCATAAATGAATTATATCAATTTCAATTTAAAACCATAAGTGTTACAGTTGAACTAGGGTCAAATTAAACTTTCTGTCAATTATGCAGATTACTTAAACAATTATGTAAATTGTTAACAAATTCTTAAGTGATGTGGAATATTTCTTGAAAAAATATCTGTTTTATGCTACTGGGCTCCAATACTCAGAGCCCAATCAAGACTAATGAAAACTTAGATCCAAATATCTGTCTTAGGAGTTCTCTTGAGTGCCAAGCACTCACTGGGGCAAAATTAGGCCTTCTGATCCTTTGAGTCTGGAAAGTAGCATCGGTTTTCTACTTGAGAATTTCTCAGGTTTATTTTGTAAAGCGCACATTCTTCAGTATACAAGATAGCATTGGAGTTCCAAGGGTTGACCTGGGGAGAGAATGGTGATGTTAATAAATAGCAGATCTACTTTTTATCCGTTTTATTATAGTTTAAAAATTATGTATAGATCATAGACCCCTTTTGCCTGTTCCTAGAGGAGAGCTTCATCACTGCCTACTTACCCTTCATTTGAGATTAAAAGATGGGAATATAATGAACTAGCAAGAGATCAGGGCCTAAAACATCACTGATTCTCCCTCTTACACTTGCTGTTCTTTACAATGTTCATGACTCGGTTTCTATTTCCTTTTACATCAGAGACCTCCCATCTTAATTTGCAGGGCTAGCTTAAACCAAACTTACTCATCCAAATACACAGAGCGATGCTGTTTTTATTAAAGGAAAACTAACAAACAAAAACAAAAGCTTAGGTAGGTCTCTCCTCTTTAAAATGCTTTAAAGATAAGCACTTCGTCCCAGCTTACTGTTCCCCCTCCCTGTGTCCTCAAGTCCATTCTCTATGTCTGCATCTTTATTCCTGTCCTGCCCCTAGATTCTTCAGAACGTTTTTTTTTTTTTTTTTTTTTAGATTCCATATATATGTGTTAGCATACGGTATTTGTTTTTCTCTTTCTGACTTACTTCACTCTGTATGACAGACTCTAGGTCCATCCACCCCACTACAAATAACTCAGTTTTGTTTCTTTTTTATGGCTGAGTAATATTCCATTGTATATATGTGCCACATCTTCTTTATTCATTCATCTGTTGATGGGCACTTAGGTTGTTTCCATGTCCTGGCTATTGTAAATAGAGCTGCAATATATACACTACCAAATGTAAAATAGATAGCTAGTGGGAAGCAGCTGCATAGCACAGGGAGATCAGCTCAGTGCTTTGTGACCACCTAGAGGGGTGGGATAGGGAGGGTGGAAGGGAGACACAAGAGGGAGGGTATATGGGGATATATGTATACGTATAGCTGACTTAACTTTGTTATACAGCAGAAACTAATCCACCATTGTAAAGCAATTATACTCCAATAAGGATGTTAAAAAAATTTTTTTAAATAAAGATAAGCACTTAAATCCCTCTTATTTCTTAGCTGCTTTTTAAGTAAATTTTAAAAATACTCTATGGCAAGATGAGACCTCTTTGAAATAGGAATGGATGCTGTTGTGTTGTGTTGCTCAGGCTACAAAGAGAAAACAGATTGGGAGTTTACAGATGTTAGGGCTTTATGATGCTCAGAGAAGTCGGGATAAGCTGTTAATTAGCCAGGCCTTGGGGAATCCAGAGCAAGCCCGCATATCGTTGCTTCTTTGGTGCAGAGCAAAAGACTCTGTAGACTCTGTCCTCTGTCTAATTCAGTGTCTTCCTGTTTCTCTTTTCCCCTCTGCCTGCTTCTGCTGACTGCTAACTTTCTATGTGTCTAACGTTCAAACTCCTTCAAGAGTACAGACTTGGTTGACTGCTTCAACGGTTCTACAAAATAGTCTACACCCTGGGGAGAATTCTTAGATCTAGACATTGCATGGGTTTTTGGTTAGTTGTGGCAACGATGGTAGAAAAGCATAGTGACCAGGACACAGAGAATCACCTATGGCCAACTTTTCTCAGAATGGGGCTAGGAAGCTAGCCTGATGTGCAGAGTCCTCTTCATGAAGAAAAGGGTGAGAAATGCCAAACTCATGTTGTATGGGTGAAAAACTCAGTTCTCTCCCTCCTTCTTCAGAACCATCCATGAGCCTGACATTTGCTATAACTGAAGTATTAAGCTCATTGCTTTTCACATTTTTTCCCCCTTCCAGGTGCATTGATGGAGCAAGTTGACAGGTCGCAGAAAAAGAAATGACACACCTAGGCTTGAAAGGGGACACTCCAGTGTTCTGCAATTCAACCCCAACAAAGCTAGTGTTTGAATCCAGCTGAGACATTCCAAAGTTCACCTGTGACTAACTGAAGCCCTAATAAAGGCAAAACCTTTGACCTTGGTCCTCTGGGTTCCCTACCTTGTGTAAACTAACATTTGAACACGAGTTATGAAATGTGTGACATATCAAAAAGGAAAGCACCTGATACTGTGAAATCTGCATATTGATGAGAAGAATAAGAGAATTCAATGAATGCTAAATTATGGGTCTACAGAGGACTGCTTTTGTTAAAATCTACATGTCACTATCTGTAAATTCCAGAGTATTCAACAGAAGGCATAGGGGTAAGTGTACCTGGCAAACCTTCCTTTTTTTCAAAAAATTCCTTATGATACACAGGAAAGACTTTATAAAATATTAGATTAAAAGACCCCTTTCAAAATGTGTTTTGCTTTGTAGTGATTCTCTTTCTGGCTCTTCTGCATACTTCAGAGTCATCACCACCTTGAGTACATGGCTGGCTTTTAAAAAGACATTGCATCTTTTCCAGTTCTGACACAGAGCTACCGGACCTGCCTTTGGAAATGTCTGATTGTCCTCACCATAAGCATTTCTGCAAAGACAAGCAAAGCTAAACAAAGCCAAATTTTTTTTTCTAATCTGCCCAACAACAGTGCTTCATGGGCACTCTCTGTGCCCCAGGTTCAGGGCTACATATGACTGCAGACAGAAAGCTATTTCAAGCATTGAAAACAGCCTTATTACCCTGCCATTTTTGCACAGGTTTTTTTTTTTTTTCCTTCCCGGTGACATTAGAGAGTCCGAAGTGACATACATTTTTTATAGCTTCATAAAGTCGTCTCCTGACCGGGTCACCCTTCTCATAACTAGGGAGCAGAACGCTTGAAAAAACCCATTCATCACTGTGAAAGGAGCCTCTGTCTGTGGCTTCCAATATGCACAGCCTGGCAAGATCCAGCTCAGTGCAAATGCTAACTTACTCCTTTGCTAATGCCAAATGACCCACTCGCTTCTATCAGATCACCCAGGAGGACAAGGAGGGCATGGGGGCTGTCCACATCCGCAGAAGTGTTTCTGCAGACAGAGCCCAGCACCAGCCCGTCCTGCTAAATGTACTGAACACATTGAAAAATTAGTTTTAGATGTATACTAATTAAATATTTAATTAAACACAGATAAAATTATGGGGGGAAATTTGTTCTTGCCTAATGAACTAGAGCCTGCTTATTACTTTTCACAGATATACATTAAAATTCAGTGAAAATCTGCAGGAATGTTTACCCTTATTTTTATTTCTTCAAATGTTCTTCCTCGGTGCTTCATGCAGCCACTGACTTAGAAAGGCCTCTCCTGGGGTTACAGGTGGGCAAAACAAGATAGGGAGAGTGGCAAATAATGAGAAAATTGTTTCCCCTTAGACTTTTTAGGATCGGTAGAAATTTCCTCCTTGAAAGCAGAAGTCCATCCAATGGGATCTTTTCCATGGATTTAAATGGTGTGATTTAGGAACATGCAAGCTTTGGGATTTGAAAGCTACATGCTTGTGATGGATTTCAGCTCCATTAAAATTGAGGTGTCTGACAGATGTGACCCTCCTCCAGGTCAGAATGATCAGAAATCTCCCACCTCCACCCTGCCCTTAACATGCTGGGTTTTATGCACTGTGCCTTTTGATTTTAGAAATCTGGGTTCAAATGTGAGTTAAAATCACAAAGGAATAAAATATGACCCATCACATCCCAGGAATGTGTTTTTATTTGGGATTCTTGCTCTCATGTTATTGAAAAGATTATGTATGTGTGGTATTGAATAGATTGTATGCATGATTGTATGCATATGCATACGTGTAATACAAATATATATAGTATATATATTCAGGCAAAACTTTTTATGAGTCATAACTACAAAGATATTTATATGCACACATGTATGTCCAATTTGATATACAACTCAGAATAATTGGAATATTATTCAGAGTACAATAAAATGCTTGCTGTAAAAGTGTTTGCTTTACTTTAAAGAAAATCACACCAAGGCTGAAAAAATCCCTGTTTCTATCTTTTCATGTTTTAGGGAGATGATAGATTGGCAGATCTGGAAAAGGAGACTGTATAAATTTTACTAAACATCCTGCCAATCACACATTGCATATCTGATGTGAACCTGTCACCCCCCCACCCCTTCCAGATCTGTCATGGCTAACACCTAAAGGGTCATTTCTGGGAACAAAATGGTCACCTTCTCTCTGCTGTGATGTCTTTATCCAGGCCAGTCCTGACTGAGGAAGACTGAATCCTTTCCTGCTTCTAAAAATGCAGTCTACATGGACATCACGATGGGGGCGATGCGGGAGTGAGGAGAACGTTAAGAAATAAAACACACTTTCTCATGTATTTATTCGGAGCAGTAAATACAAGATTGCTGGGAACTTTTCTACCTACATTCCTAATTTCTCTTTCTATTAAAATGGAAAAAAATCTGAAAATGCTGCAGAAACAGTTTTTGAACACTCCAAGGACTCATCTTTTTCAAGTGGCCATCGACAACATGTCTCTTATTTTTGGAACAACAGATGGTGATACAATGACATCTCATTTGATTTTAAGACACAATTATAAATTCAGGTATAAAATAAAATATTGGAATTAATAAAGATCACATCTGCAAGCTTTGTCAGAACCTTACACGGTAAATATGACCCACACAGTCCCTGAGGCCCAGCCTCCTCTCCTGCCCCAGTCCCAGAATTGATTATTGTCCCATTGTCATCCAGAAAATTTGACTTCCCCAGTCAAGTTGCCAGATGGTTTACTGTTAACAGACATAACCCTTTTAATTTGTTTTCAAGGAATTTTATTGTCTTTCTTTTTTTTCTTAAATTATACTTGAAAAAATGAATGATGGACTTCTTGGGGGAAAAATATGATTTAGAATCATTCTTATTCAGCCTAACACAATAAAATTCAGGTCAGTAATATTCTTTTAATATAAGAAACTTTTTAATAATTAAAGAAAAGCATTTTACCATCTCCATTTTCAGGACCTACTATGTATTTGACATGAGAAATTAGATAATAAAATCTCTTAGAATACAGTTGAATACAACCATGTTCGGAAGAGTAAGTAAAGAGTAGGTAAAATAGACTTGCTTTTGACATTTTACTAATCATTATTAGATTTCAGAATTTGCTCAAAACATCTGGAATACTATATTTGTTTTGAATTAAAATTTTACTCTTAATAAATCCTTCAATGGATGATATCCTTATAAAATAAAATCTTTCAAAAATTCTATACCTAGGGCTTCCCTGGTGGCGCAGTGGTTGAGAATCTGCGTGCCAATGCAGGGGACACGGGTTCGAGCCCTGGTCTGGGAAGATCTCATGTGCCGCAGAGCAGGTGGGACCGTGAGCCTCAATTACTGAGCCTGCGCGTCTGGAGCCTGTGCTCCACAACAAGAGAGGCCGCGATAGTGAGAGGCCCGCACACCGCGATGAAGAGTGGCCCCCGCTTGCCACAACTAGAGAAAGCCCTCGCACAGAAACAAAGACCCAACACAGCCATAAATAAATAAATACTTAAAAAAAAATTCTATACCTAGAAATTAAATAACAATTTACGTGTTTTCTCTACTTAATTTTCTTTTCTTTTTAACATATTTATTGGAGTATAATTGCTTTACAATGGTATGTTAGTTTCTTCTTTATAACAAAGTGAATCAGCTATACATATATCCCCTTATCTCCTCCCTCGTGCGTCTCCCTCCCTCCCACCCTCCCTATCCCACCTATCTAGGTGGTCACAAAGCACCAAGCTGATCTCCCTGTGCTACGCGGCTGCTTCTCATTAGTTACCTATTTTATATTTGGTAGTGTATATATGTCCATGTCACGCTCACTTTGTCCCAGCTTACCCTTCCCCATCCCCGTGTCCTCAAGTCCATTCTCTACTTCTGCGTCTTTATTCCTGTCCTACCCCTAGCTTCTTCAGAAACATTTTTTTTTTTTTTAGATTCCATATATATGTGTTAGCATACAATATTTGTTTTTCTCTTTCTGACTTACTTCACTCTGTATGACAAACTCTAGGTACATCCACCTCACTACAAATAACTCAATTTCGTTTCTTTTTATGGCTGAGTACTATCCCACTGTATATATGTGCCACATCTTCTTTATCCATTCATCTATCGATGGACACTTAGGTTGCTTCCATATGCTGGCTACTGTAAATACAGATGCAATGAACATTGTGGTGCATGATTTTCTGAATTATGGTTTTCTCAGGGTATATGCCCAGTAGTGGGATTGCTCGGTCGTATGGTAGTTCTATTTTTAGTATTTTAAGGAACCTCCATACTGTTCTCCATAGTGGCTGAATCAATTTACATTCCCACCAAGAGTGCAAGATGGTTCCCTTTTCTCCACACCCTCTTCAGCATTTATTATTTGTAGATTTTTTGATGATGCCATTCTGACTGGTATGAGGTGATACCTCATTGTAGTTTTGATTTGCGTTTCTCTGATGATTAGTGATATTGAGCATCCTTTCATATGCATGTTGGCAATCTGTATATTTTCTTTGGAGAAATGTCTGTTTAGGTCTTCTGCCCATTTTTAGATTTAGCTGTTTGTTTTTTTGATATTGAGCTGCATGAGCTGCTTGTATATTTTGGAGTTTAATCCTTTGTCAGTTTTTTCATTGACAAATGTTTTCTCCATTCGGAGGATTGTCTTTTCACCTTGTTTATGGTTTCCTTTGCTGTGCAAAAGCTTTCTGAGTTTCATTAGGTCCCATTGTTTATTTTTTTTTTAATTTCCATTTCTGTAGGAGGTGGGTCATAAAGGATCTCGTTGTGATTTAAGACATAGAGTCTTCTGCCTATGTTTTCCTCTAAGAGTTTTATAGTGTTGTGCCTTACATTTAGGTCTTTAATCCATTTTTAGTTTATTTTTGTGTATGGCATTAGGGAATGTTCTAATTTCATTCTTTTCAGTTTTCCTAGCACCACTTATTGAAGAGGCTGTCTTTTCTCCATTGTATATTCTTGCCTCCATTATCAAAGAAAAGGTGACCATATGTGTGTGGGTTTATCTCTGGGCTTTCTATCCTGTTCCACTGATCTATATTTCTGTTTTTGTGTCACTACCACACTGTCTTGATCACCGTAGCTTTGTAGTATAGTCTGAAGTCAGAGATGTTGATTCCTCCAGCTCCATTTTTCGTTCTCAAGATTGCTTTGGCTATTCGGGGGCTTTTGTGTTTCCATACAAATTGTGAAATTTTTTATTCTAGTTCTGTGAAAAATGCCACTGGTAGTTTGATAGGGATTGCATTGAATCTGTAGATCGCTTTGGGAAGTATAGTCATTTTCACAATGTTGATGCTTCCAATCCAAGAACATGGTATATCTCTCCATCTGTTTGTATCATCTTTAATTTCTTTCATCAGTGTCTTATAGTTTTCTGCATACAGGTCTTTTGTCTCCTTAGGTAGGTTTATTGCTAGGTATTTAATTCTTTTGGTTGCAATGGTAAATGGGAGCATTTCCTTAATTTTTCTTTCAGATTTTTCATCATTGGTGTATAGGAATGCAAGAGATTTCTGTGCACTCATTTTGTATCCTGTTACTTTACCAAATTCATTGATTACATCTAGTAGTTTTCTGGTAGAGTCTTTAGGATTCTCTATGAACAGTATCATGTCATCTGCAAAGAGTGACAGTTTTAATTCTTCTTTTCCAATTTGGATTCATTTTAGTTCTTTTTCTTCTCTGATTGCTGTGGCAAAAACTTCCAAAACTATGTAGAATAATAGTGGTGAGAGTTGGCAACCTTGTCTTGTTCCTGATCTTAGAGAAAATGGTTTCAGTTTTTTACCATTGAGAACCATGTTGGCTGTGGGTTTGTCATATATGGCCTTTATTATGTTGAGGTAAGCTCCCTCTATGCCCACTTCCTGGAGGATTTTTATCCTAAATGGATGTTGTATTTTGTCAAAAGCTTTTACTGCATCTATTGAGATGATCATACGGTTTTTATCATTCAGTTTGTTATTATGGTGTATCACATGGATTGATTTGCATATATTGAAGAAAACTTGCATTCCTGGGATAAACCCCACTTGATCATCGTGTATGATCCTTTTAATGTGCTGTTGGATTCTGTTTGCTAGTATTTTGTGGATTTTTGTATCTATGTTCATCAGTGATATTGGCCTGTAGTTTTCTTTCTTTGTGACATCTTTGTCTGGTTTTGGTATCAGGGTGATGGTGGCCTCGTAGAATCAGTCTGGGAGTGTTCCTCCGTCTGCTATATTTTGGAAGAGTTTGAGAAGAATAGGTGTTAGCTCTTCTCTGAATGTTTGATAGAATTCGCCTGTTAGCCACCTGGTCCTGGGCTTTTGTTTGTTGGAAGATTTTTAATCACAGTCTCAATTTTACTGCTTGTGATTGGTCTGTTTATATTTTCTCTTTCTTCCTGGTTCAGCCTTGGAAAGTTGTGCTTTTCTAAGAATTTGTACATCTCTTCCAGTTTGTCCAATTTTTTGGCATATAGTTGCTTGTAGTAATCTCTCATGATCCTTTGTATTTCTGCAATGTCAGTTGTTACTTCTCCTTTTTCATTTCTAATTCTATTGATTTGAGTCTTCTCCTTTGGTTTCTCGATGCGTCTGGCTAATGGTTTGTCAATTTTGTTTATCTTCTCAAAAAACCAGCTTTGAGTTTTAGTGATCTTTGCTATTGTTTCCTTCACATCTTTTTCATTTATTTCTGATCTGATATTTATGATTTGTTTCCTACTGCTAACTTTGAGGTTTTTTGTTCTTCTTTCTCTAATTGCTTTAGGTGTAAGGTTAGGTTGTTTATTTGATATGTTTCTTGTTTCTTGAGGTAGGATTGTATTGCTATAAACTTCCCTCTTAGAACTGCTTTTGCTGCATACCATAGGTTTTGCATCATCATGTTTTCATTGTCATTTATTTCTAGGAATTTTTTGATATCTTCTTTGTTTTCTTCAGTGATCTCTTTGTTATTATGTAGTGTATTGTTTAGCCTCCATGTGTTTGTATTTTTTAGAGTTTTTCCTGTAATTGATATCTAGTCTCATAGTGTTGTGGTCGGAAAAGATACTTGATACGATGTCAATTTCCTTAAGTTTACCTAGGCTTGATTTGTGACACAAGGTATGATCTTTCTTGGAGAATGTTACCTGAGATCTTGAGAAGAAAGTGTAATCTGTTGTTTTTGGATGGAATGTCCTATAAATATCAATTAAGTCCATCTGGTTTAATGTATCATTTAAAGCTTGTGTTTCCTTATTTATTTTCATTTTGGATGATCTGTCCAATGGTGAAAGTGGGGTGTTAAAATCCCATACTATGATTGTGTTACGGTCGATTTCCTCTTTTATGGCTGTTAGCATTTGCCTTATGTATTGAGGTGCTCCTATGTTGGGTGCATAAATATTTACAATTTTTATATCTTCTCCTTGGATTGATCCCTTGATAATTATGTAGTGTCCTTCTTTGTTTCTTGTAACATTCTTTATTTTAAAGTCTATTTTTTTCTGATATGAGAATTGCTACTCAGCTTTCTTTGGATTTTCATTTGCATGGAATATCTTTTCCATTCCCTCACTTTCAGTCTGTGTGTGTCCCTAGGTCTGAAGTGGGTCTCTTGTAGACAGCATATTTACGGGTCTTGCTTTTGTATCCATTCAACCAGTCTATGTCTTTTGGTTGGAGCATTTAATCCATTTACATTTAAGGTAAAGATCGATATGTATGTTCCTATTATGATTTTCTTAATTGTTTTAGTTTGTTATTGTAGGTCTTTTCCTTCTCTTGTGTTTCCTGCCTAGAGAAGTTCCGTTAGTATTTGTTGTAAAACTGGTTTGGTGGTGCTGAATTCTCTTAGCTTTTGCTTGTCTGTAAAGGTTTTAATTTCTCCATCAAATCTGAATGAGATCCTTGCTGGTTAGAGTAATCTTGGTTGTAGATTTTTCCCTTTCATCACTTTAAATATGTCCTGCCACTCCCTTCTTGCTTTCAGAGTTTCTGATGAAAGATCTGCTGTTCACCTTATGGGGATTCCCTTGTATGTTAATTGTTGCTTTTCCCTTGCTGCTTTTAATATTTTTTTCTTTGTATTTAATCTTTGATAGTTTGATTAATATATGTCTTGGTGTGTATCTCCTTGGAATTATCCTGTATGAGACTGTCTGTGCTTCTTGGACTTGATTGACTATTTCCTTTCCCATACTAGTGAAGTGTTCAACTATAATCTCTTCACATATTTTCTCAGTCCCTTTCTTTTTCTCTTCTTCTTCTGAGACCCCTATGATTTGAATGTTGGTGTGTTTACTATTGTCTAGAGGTCTCTAAGACTATCCTCAATTCATTCCATTCTTTTTTGTTTATTCTGTCCTGCAGTAATTATTTCCACTATTTTATCTTTCAGGTCACTTATCCATCCTTCTGCCTAGTTATTCTGCTATTGATTCCTTCTAGAGAAATTTTAGTTTCATTTATTGTGTTGTTCATCACTGTTTGTTTGCTATTTAGTTCTTCTAGGTCCTTGTTAAATGTTTCTTGTATTTTCTCCATTCTATTTCCAAGATGTTGGATCATCTTTACTATCATTACACTGAACTATTTTTCAGGTAGACTGCCTATTTCCTCTTCATTTGTTTGGTCTGGTGGGTTTTTATCTTCCTCCTTCATCTGCTATGTGTTTCTCTGTCTTCTCACTTTGCTTAACTTACTGTGTTTGGGGTCTCCTTTTTGCATGCTGCAGGTTTGTAGTTCCCATTGTTTATGGTGTCTGCCCCTAGTGGCTAAGGTTGATTCAGTGGGTTGTGTAGTCTTCCTGGTGGAGGGAACTAGTGCCTCTGTTCTGGTGGATGAGGCTGGATCTTGTCTTTCTTGTGGGCAGGACTGCTTCTGGTGGTGTGTTTTGGAGTGTCTTTGACCTTATTATGACTTTAGGCAGCCTCTCTGCTAAGGGGTGGGCTGTGTTCCTGTCTTACTAGTTGTTTGGAATAGGGTGTCCAGCACTGTAGGTTGCTGGTCATTGAGTGGAGCTGGGTCTTAGCGTTGAGATGGAGATAGCTGGCAGAGCTTTTGCCATTTGATATTACATGGAGCTAGGTGGTCTCTAGTGGACAAATGTCCTGAACTCGGCTCTTCCCCCTCAGAGGCACAGGTCTGACACCTGGCCGGAGCACCAAGACCCTGTCAGCCACACGGCTCAGAAGAAAAGTGAGAAAAAAAAAGAAAGAAATAAAGAAAAAAGTAAAATGAAATAAAACTATTAAAATAAAAAATAACAAATAATTATTAAAAATAAAAAAATTAAAAAGTAATAAAAAAAGAAAAAAACAAATCCACCAATGGTAACAAGCACTAAAAGCTATACTAAAAAAAACAAAAACAAAACAAAAAATCAGACAGACAGAACCCTAGGACAAATGGTTAAAGCAAAGCTATACAGACAAAATCACACAAAGAAGCAGACACATACACACTCTTAAAAAGAGAAAAAGGAAACATATATATATATATATCTCGTTGTTCCCAAAGTCCACTGCCTCAATTTTGGGATGATTCGTTGTTTATTCAGGTATTCCACAGATGCAGGGTGCATCAAGTTGATTGTGGAGATTTAATCCACTGCTCCTGAGACTGCTGGGAGATATTTCCCTTTCTCTTCTTTGTTTGCACAACTCCTGGGGTTCAGCTTTGGATTTGGCCCTGCCTCTGCATGTAGGTCGCCTGAGCGCGTCTGTTCCTTGCTCAGACAGGACAGGGTTAAAGGAGCAGCTGATTAAGGGGCTCTGGCTGACTCAGGCCAGTGGGAGGGAGGAGTACAGACTGCAGGGTGAGCCTGCGGTGGCAGAGGTTGGCATGACATTGCAACAGCCTGAGGCGCCCAGTGTGTTCTCCTGGGGAAGTTGTCCCTGGATCACTGAACCCTGGCAGTGGTGGGCTGCACAGCCTCCCAGGAGGGAAGGTGTGGATAGTGACCTGTGCTTGCACACAGGCTTCTTGGTGACTGCAGCAGCAGCCTTAGCATTTCACACCCGTCTCTGGTGTCTGCACTGATAGCCGTGGCTTGCGCTCATCTCCAGAGCTCGTTTAGGTGGTGCTCTGAATCCCCTTTCTTCGCACACCCCAAAACAATGGTCTCTTGCCTCTTAGGCCTTCCAGACTTTTTCCCGGACTCCCAACTAGCTGTGGCAGACTAGCCCCCTTCAGGCTGTGTTCACGCAGCCAACCCCAGTCCTCTCCCTAGGATCTGAACTCTGAAGCCTGAGCCTCAGCTCCTAGCCCCCACCCACCCCAGCCTGTGAGCAGACAAGCCTTTCAGGCTGGTGAGTGCTAGCAGCACCAATCCTCTGTGCGGGATCTCTCCACTTTGCCGTCTGCACCCCTACTGCTGTGCTCTCCTCTGTGGCTCCGAAGCTTCCACCCCTGCCACCCCTCATCTCTGCCAGTGAACAGGATTCCTAGTGTGTGGAAACATTTCCTCCTTCACAGCTCCCTCCCAGAACTGCAGGTCCTGTCCCTATTGTTTTGTCTCTGTTTTTTCTTGTTTCTTTTGCCCTACCCAGGTACGTGGGGAGTTTCTTGCCTTTTTGGAAGTCTGAGGTCTTCTGCCAGCATACAATAGGTGTTCTGTAGGAGTTGTTCCACATGTCGATGTATTTTTGATGTATTTGTTGGGAGGAAGGTGATCTCCATGTCTTACTCCTCCGCCATCTTGAAGGTCTCTCTCTCTCTACTTAATTTTTAATCTTATAAGGCCAATTCTTAATTCTGTCTGTTATTCTGTTATAAATACTTTAATTAAGGACAGTGAATAAATGCCTACATGTTACATTATAATCTTAAATAAACGTTCTCTGCTAAATCTTATCTCAAATAAAATGTGAGATAATGTTTGATTTCTCTAAAACCCCCTTGTAGTTTTAGGGCCAGATAACATATGCAGCTTTTCTTCTCTTTCCTGACTATTGACCATTCAGCCATGCTGATTACAAGATGAACTGCACTGTGGACACTTTAGGAAGCC
The DNA here is from genome assembly GCF_965194825.1 of Balaenoptera physalus. Taxonomy (NCBI): domain Eukaryota; kingdom Metazoa; phylum Chordata; class Mammalia; order Artiodactyla; family Balaenopteridae; genus Balaenoptera; species Balaenoptera physalus. Next base: position 134,385,307 of record NC_138883.1, read on the forward strand.
GGACTGTACATCTCATGGGGGCGGAGGAATGGGACCATGTCATTCTCTACCATGATTAAATCCTCAGCACCAGCACAACATGTTGGCACTTAGTAGGTGCTAAATAAATATATACTGAATAAAATGAGCTAATAAAACTATATAAAGAGATGGGACCTGACTCTAACTTGTTAATCAAGGGCTCCCCCTTGACCTTCAAATTAAAGAGAGCTTTGTGGAAATACACATGTTCCAGGAAATGGTTCTACATCTTGTTTCTTTGAATGATTACCCTTCAAGTCTTATAGAATAGAATACACTGAGGATATCTTTGTGACATTTAAGAAAATTAAGGCAAATTCAGATGGAGTAAACAAACTCTACTCACCTGGAATCACAAGACGATTATTTGAATTTTAACTTGCTACTCCAAACCCTTTGTTTATTAAGAATTAAGAATTGTCATCAGAATTGTTGTCTATGACTCTCTATTCTGCCTCTGCATTCCCAAGGAAGCAATCATGCACAGCCAAATGTGAAAAATAAAATTACAGAAAATTATTGTATGTATTTATACTCAAGTACCTTTTCAACTAGGAAAAACCATACTTTTGTGTCCCCAGACTCCCATACTCAACTTCTTTATGGATATGGCTTCTTTGCATATCTTTATTTGATATGAATCTCCAATTTATTATAACCCAAATTAGTTTTATTACCTCCTCAACTTCATAATATTTTCATTCCTAACCTGCATTAATCAAGAGCATCCAGGACAGAGTCTCTCTTCTCCTCCCTCTCCCTCACACTTCCTTTGATCACTAACTCTAGAGACTTCCAACATCTAAAAATGATGTGAATTTGTCCCATCTTCTGAATCCTTTTTCATAATAGCAAGGTCCACACCCTCATCATGTCACCTGTATTGATGCAGTAGTGAAGCTCTATCAACTATCTTTCCCTCATTTACATGTTTTCTTTTCCTAGAGAGAAATAGCTAAAAAATGAATTCATTTGTATCATGTTAAAGTCATTCCTCCAAAAAGTTGCTCATCACTTTCTGTGTGAATCTCAAATAGCTCAGTCTTGCAGAAATACAGAGGCTCATAATTTGTAAACCTCCTCACTTGTCTAATCACTGGACACCCTCCAGTATACACACCCTACTTTCAGCTGTTCACTGTTTTCTGGACATGCTTTCTGATTCTTTAATTCCCCCCTCAAGAATCTTTGTTCTTTGGAAATAAATCTGATGCTATCCCTGGCCAATCACTCGCTTAGATTTTCCTTTTCTGTTTCTCACAGCACGTTGAGGAAACTTCTGTCCTAGTTCTGCATTTTAGTGACATCTTTCCTTATGTGACTGCCTCTTCCAACTTGACGAGAAATTCCTTCAATGAAAGACTGTCTTGATGTCACAGCACAGGTTTGTTCCACCAGCAGGGAGAACCCAGCAAAAACATAGTGGTAACATGTAGTTGACACTCAGCAAATATTTGCTAGGTTATAAAATGAATGGATCTAACTGAGTCAAGCTTTGGTTATGCATTCCATTTTTTTTTAAAGGATTGATAAGCACAAAAAGAGATCAAATGATTAACTAAAGGTTCACACAGGGTGTCAACAACTCCACAAAGATTAGCCTTTCTGTCTGGGGACAGCTTGTTCTGCTACAATAGGTCCCCATGGCCACTACACAGGTATTTATCTATAAGCTGTCCCTGGTGGAAGCAGGAGGAAAGTCAGCTGAAGCTGGTTGGTAAAAGGAACTTATATTTGATGATTAAAAAAAAAAAAAAAACACAGTATGTGACTCTGATATTTATGGTGGGGAGAGAAGAAAAATGTGTCACAAAAAATAAATCAATAAAATTAGAAATGAAAAAGAAGTTACAACAGACACTGCAGAAATACAAAACATCCTAAGAGACTACAACAAGCAACTCTAAGCCAATAAAATGGACAACCTGGAAGAAAAGGACAAATTCTGAGAAAGGTATAACCTTCCAACACTGAACCAGGAAGAAATAGAAAATATGAAGAGACAAATCACCAGTAATGAAATTGAAACTGTGATTAAAAATCTTCCAACAAACAAAAGTCCAGGACCAGATGGCTTCACAGGTGAATTCTATCAAACATCTAGAGAAGAGATAACATCCATCGTTCTCAAACTCTTCCAAAAAATTGCAGAGGAAGGAACACACCCAAACTCATTCTATGAGGCCACCATCACCCTGATACCAAAACCAGACAAAGATACTACAAAAAAAGAAAATTACAGACCAATATCACTGATGAATATAGATGCAAAAATCCTCAGCAAAATACTAGCAAACAGAATCCAACAACACATTAAAAGGATCATACACCATGATCAAGTGGGATTTATCCCAGGGATGCAAGGATTCTTCAATATATGCAAATCAATCAATGTGATACACCATATAAACAAATTGAAGAATAAAAACCATATGATCATCTCAATAGATGCAGAAAAAGCTTTTGACAAAATTCAACACCCATTTATGAAAAAAACTCTCCAGAAAGTGGGCATAGAGGGAACCTACCGCAACATAATAAAGGCCATATATGACAAACCCACAGCAAACATCAGTCTCAATGGTGAAAAACTGAAAGCGTTTCCTCTAAGTTCAGTAATAAGACAAGAATGCCCACTCTCACCACTAGTATTCAACATAGTTTTTTGGAAGTCCTAGCCACAACAATCAGAGAAGAAAAAGAAATAAAAGGAATACAAATTGGAAAAAAAGAAGTAAAACTGTCATTGTTTGCAGATGACATGATACTATACATAGAGAATCCTAAAGATGCCACCAGAAAACTACTAGAGCTAATCAATGAATTTGGTAAAGTAGCAGGATACAAAATTAATACACAGAAATCTCTTGCATTCCTATACACTAATGATGAAAAATCTGAAAGAGAAATTAAGGAAACACTCTCATTTACCACTGCAACAAAAAGAATAAAATACCTAGCAATAAACCTACCTAAGGAAACAAAAGAACTCCATGCAGAAAACTATAAGACACCGATGAAAGAAATCAAAGATGATACAAACAGATGGAGAGTTATACCATGTTCTTGGATTGGAAGCATCAACACTGTGAAAATGACTATATTACCAAAAGCAATCTACAGATTCAATGCAATCCCTGTCAAACTACCAGTGGCATTTTTCACAGAACTAGAACAAAAAATTTCACAATTTGCATGGAAGCACAAAAGCCCCCGAATAGCCAAAGCAATCTTGAGAAAGAAAAACGGAGCTGGAAGAATCAGGCTCCCAGACTTCAGACTATACTACAAATCTACAGTAATCAAGACAGTATGGTACTGGCACAAAAACAAAAGTATAGATCAATGGAACAGGATAGAAAGCCCAGAAATCAACCCTTGCACATATGGTCACCTTATTTTTGAAAAAGGAGGCAAGAATATACAATGGAGAAAAGACAGCCTCTTCAGTAATTGGTGCTGGGAAAACTGGACAACTACATGTAAAAGAATGAAATTAGAACACCCCTTAACACCATACACAAAATTAAACTCAGAATGGATTAAAGACCTAAATGTAAGGCCAGACACTATAAAACTCTTAGAGGAAAACATAGGCAGAACACTGCATGACATAAATCACAGCAAGATTCATTTTGACTCACCTCCTAGAGAAATGGAAATAGAAACAAAAATAAACAAATGGGACCTAATGAAACTTAAAAGCCTTTGCACAGCAAAAGAATCCATAAGCAAAACGAAAAGACAACCCTCAGAATGGGAGAAAATATTTGCAAATGAAGCAACTGACAAAGGATTAATCTCCAAAATTTACAAGCAGCTCAGGCAGCTCAATATCAAAAAAACAAACAGCTCAATACAAACATGGGCAGAAGACCTAAGTAGACATTTCTCCAAAGAAGATATACAGATTGCCAACAAACACATGAAAGGATGCTCAACATCACTAATCATTAGAGAAATGCAAATCAAAACTACAATGAGGTATCACCTCACACCAGTCAGAATGTCCATCATCAAAAAATCTACAAACAATAAATGCTGGAGAGGGTGTGGAGAAAAGGGAACCCTCTTGCATTGTTTGTGGGAATGTAAATTGATACAGCCACTATGGAGAACAGTTTGGAGGTTCCTTAAAAATCTAAAAATAGATCTACCATATGACCCAGCAATCTCACTACTGGGCATATGCCCTGAGAAAACCATAATTCGAAAGGAGTCATGTACCACACTCTTCATTGCAGCTCTATTTACAATAGCCTGGACATGGAAGCAACCTAAGTGTCCATTGACAGTTGAATGGATAAAAAAGATGTGGCACATATATACAATGGAATATTACTCAGCCATAAAAAGAAACAAAACTGAGTTATTTGTAGTGAGGTGGATGGACCTAGAGTTTGTCATACAGAGTGAAGTAAGTCAGAAAGAGGAAAACAAATACCATATGCTAACACATATATGGAATCTAAAAAAAAAGAAAGAAAAAATTGGTTCTGAAGAACCTAGGGGCAGGACAAGAATAAAGACGCAGAGATAGAGAATGGAGTTGTGGACCTGAGGACTCGGGGAAGGGGAAGGGTAAACTGGGACAAAGTGAGAGAGTGGAATGGACTTATTTATACTAGCAAATGGAATATAGATAGCTAGTGGGAAGCAGTTGCATAGCACAGGGAGATCAGCTTGGTGCTTTTTGACCACCTAGAGGGGTGGTATAGGGAGGGTGGGAGGGAGACAAAAGAGGAAGGAGATATGAGGGCATATGTATATGTATAGCTGATTCACTTTGTTATTAAGCAGAAACTAACACACCATTGTAAAGCAATTATACTCCAATAAAGATGTTTTAAAATATAAATAAATAAATAAGTAAAATTTCAGAGCTCTATAGTCTCACAGGTTGTTATAGAATTTTTTTTTTAATTCCTTAACCTCAGCTGCACTGAATTTTTTTTGACTTTTATAAATTTGGTAAGCAAAAAATGTCAAGTAAAGTTTACAGTTTTAAAACCACTAGTTGCATTATCATTTACAGTCCTTTTACTTTCTTTACTGCTCTGAATCCTTCTAAATATCTTGTAGATGGAGCAATGCCACTGGACTGCAAATATGCTGAATTCAAAGACCCTGAAGTTTCTAACTCATGTATTCCACTGCCATCCTCAACCTCTTGTTGGATGTCAAATAGGTGTCTCACACTTAAAATTCAAAAGCAAAATTCATATTCTCTGCCACCCTGAAAATGCTCTGTGCCTTCAGGAAATGGTCCTGCTATAAACAAATTTACTCGGGCCAAAAACCCAGAAGTCATCACTTGTCCTTTCTTTCCTTCACACACTTATCTAATTAATAAAGAAATCCTGGAAGATCTAGCTTCAAGACATCCCAAGTCCTACTACTATTTCCTACCTCCACTACACTGTCCTGGTCCAAGCCATCATTATCTTTTGTCTGAATTATTTCAAAATCCACCTAACTGGTCCCCAACTAATCTCAATACAGCAGGTGGAATTAATTTTTTTATGAGACAAATTCACATACTATCATTGACTTGTGCAAAACTCCAGTCATGAGCAGAACAAGAGTCAAACTGCTTGCCATGGTCAACAAGATCCCCTTTTGCTACCATAATCACTCTTATTCCCTTTGCTCTAGCCACACTGGAACATTCCTACTTGTCCCCACCATGGGATTTCCAAGACTTTTCACTTGCCATTTTAGAGTTTTTAAAAAAATTGTTTCACGGATTTTTCACATGACTCTTTCTTCACTTTATCCAGGTCTCTGATTAAATGTTATCTTCTCCAAGAAAACTTCTTTGACTATTATTCCTAAACATCCCACTCCCCACTGCACACATATACACACACACACCATCACTATCATCATCCTCATATTATCTTAATTCCATTGCTTAACTCTATTTGTGTTCCTAATATTAAGCACTACTTAAAACACAGACACATAGAAAGTTTGTCTCCCTTGCTCCACTAGAGTCCAAACTTCAGGAGAGTAGGAACATAGACTATCTTTATGCCCAGTGTATTTCTAGCCTTCAATTAGGGACAAACAAAAAGTAGGTGTGAGTTCATGAAAAATATTTTTGAATGAATAAAAGAATCATAGGACCTACATCTCCTGCAGCATGGTAAAGTGGGTATGATGATTAGTTTTCCACCCCTGCAAAATACAGAGATGGTGAATGGATTTTAACAGATGTAATTTAAAATGCATTTCTGAATTCACAAGAAAAGTTGAAGAACTAAAGAGTAAGCTGAAAACATAGATGTTGGTAAATGTAACACAGAAGAAGGTGATATTCTGTTGAAAGAGCAATACCAGCGAGGCAAAGTTTCCTATTTAATGGCTACTCAAAAAAAAAGAAAAGAAAAGAAAAGAAAAAAACAAACAAACTATGCTTTGGGTCCACACAAAGTAGAGGATCTGAATCAGGGACTTATGTATAAAGAACTGACACTTAATAGGTTTAAACCATGGGTAAAAATTAGGCAGAGAAAAATTTTGTCTGAGATCTTGCTTCAGGTGAAAATAAAATTGTATCTTTTGAGAATGTATAATCACAAGCCTGATTTTGCAAGCCTGAAAAAGATAAGTACTTCTTTTTACTATTGCCAAGCTTCAGAGAACCCCAAGGCTAAGAAATTAAAGAGGTTCTTTTTAATGATAACATTGTACCTAACAAAGGAAAACTTACCAATTCTCTATAGAGAAAGAGCAAATCTCTTCAAACTAGTACCCTGAAAATACTCATTGATTAAATTCAGTAAAATATCAGGAAATAATAAAAATAATAAAACTACCAAATAAACAAAGAAACTACCATGTGTGACAATTATCAAATATATTTTTTTAAATTACAGATTTAGAAAAACAACAGATTTAGGGTCTTTAAAAAGACTGCAGATTTTTTTGAATTATCAAGTGCAGATTTTTAAATGTGTAAAATAATTTTAAAATAATAGAATTTTATTGAAAAAAAACCAAATATCTAAAAAATAATCCAAACAATCAGGAAGAATTGAATAGTAGTCAAGCAGAACTTCTGAAAATAAAAATATAATTGTGGAAAATCAAAAATACAGATAAAATAAACAGAATAATTGGTACAAATGAAGAAAAAACTAGTGAACAGAAAGATGGAGATGAAAAATAAATTCAAAATATAGCTCAGAAATTAAGGATATGAAATTATGAAAAGTTGGTTAAAACATGAGAAAGAGAACATATAAGTTTAATTGCAGTTTCTAAAGGAAAGGGTAGGGGAGAAAAAATTTGGAGAATATAATAGCTGAGAAATTTCCAGAACATTAAAATAAAATGTAGAACAATAACATGAAAAGATCTTAGAGGCAGCTAGAGAAAAGACAAACTAAGAGATGATATTTGCAACTACATATTTAGACTGACAGATTTTTTCAGTGAAAGAAAGAAAACACTGAAAAAGTACTTCAAAATGTAAAGACAATGATGGTCACCTTAGACTTCTGGACTCAACAAAAATGTATTCCAAAAGCAAGGGTAAAATAAAGGTATTGTGAGATAAAGTAAAAGTTTGCCAACAGCATACTATTCTTAAAAGTATTCTAAAAGATGTACTTCAGGAAAAATACAAATTATTCTATAAAGAAGGTTTGGGAGAAAGGAGAGATAGGAAGATATATGAGCAAATTTAAACAAATACCAAATCAAATATAAAACATTAATGACTTACATATATGTATAAAAATAAAGCAATTTTTCAATAAAGCAAATATTGAAGTTAAAAATAATAATGCAGGAAAGACCTAAAATAATAGATAAGACTTACAGGAATGCTAGACTAGACAGATTTGGACCAATGCTTAGGGTAAAGACAACAGACTCATGCATAATGGAAACTTGATAAATAATAAAGTGAATTTTGCATATCCACAGGACATAAACAAGACTATTGAGTATAAGAACCTGGAAAGATCCATAAATGATGGAAAAAATAAAATTAGATTCCATTTTTGTTAAAATTTAAAAATTAATCCCAAGTGTATTAAAAATTTGAATGCAAAAAATCAAAACTTAAAAATTCTAGAAGACAGTATAAGAAAATACATCTTTATGACATTGGGGTAAGGAAAGAATTTTTAAACAACACACAAAAAGCACTAATCATAAAGAAAATTTACATTTAATATAAAAATGTAAAACAATAATTTCTTAAAAGACTAAAAAATAAACTACAGCTGAAGCAAACTGAAAAGAAAAAATGAGATAAGGAACAAGCCACAAACTAAGGGACAATATTTGCAATACATACAAATGACATAGGCTCAGTGCCCCAAAACTATATAGAATGACATAAAACTCATTCAAAGAAGGAGGGAGAGATGGAAGAGGATAAGGAAGAGAAGGAAAAGTGAAAGGACAATCTATTATCTTTAAGTGAACAATAAAATTAAATACCATATGGAAGGAAAATAACATGTAAAAAGATGCTCAATTATGTTAATTATGAGAGAAATACAAATTAAAATCATTCTTTATACCTGAAAGATTGTTATAATTGGCACACATTGACGAGAATGTATGAAAAATATAATTTTTTATACATTCCAAGGGTGTTGTAAATTGATATAATTTGGAACTGGTAAACAATTTAGCATTACTTTATACGGCTGAAGATGTATATACCTTATGACCCAACATATCCCAAAAGAAGTCTTAAGCATACACGTTGTGAATATGAGGATTTTTAGTGGTATTACTTGATAGCAATATACTGGAAACAACCCAAATGCCCAGAAACAGGAGAATGGCTATATAGACTGTAGTATATTCCAAATATTTGTAAACCAAATAGCACATTTATGAAAAGCAAATGTATCAAAGAAAAAATCACAAAGGAAATAAAAAGAATTTAAACTATATAAAACTAAGAGCATAACATATCAAAATTCGTGGAATGCAGCTAAAGCAGTACCCATAGGGTAATTTACAGGACTATTTGCATACATTAGAAAAGAACAAAAGTTTCAAATCAATGACTTCTTTTTTCCACTGTAAGAAACTGGAAAATAAAGAGTAAATTTAAATGAGCATAAGCTTAAGAAAGGAAATAATAGAGAATAGAGTGGAAATCAGGGAAAGAGAATATAGAAAAATATAGAGAATATCAAGATAATCAACAGGTGATTCTTTGCAAAAAGCCAATAAAAGGATGAATTCTCTTTCCAGAGCAATAAGGAAAAAGAGAAAGAATAACTGATGTGGGTGAGGAGAGAAGATGGCGGAAGAGTAAGACACGGAGATCACCTTCCTTCCCACAGATACACTAGAAATACATACACGTGGAACTGCTCCTACAGAACACCCATTGAACGCTGGCAGAAAACGTCCGACCTCCAAAAAGGCAAGAAACTCCCCACGTACTTGGGTAGGGCAAAAGAAAAAAGAAATAACAGAGACAAAAGAATAGGGACGGCACCTGCACCAGTGGGAGGGAGTTCTGAAGGAGGAAAGATTTCCACGCACTAGGAAGCCCCTTCACGGGCAGAGACTGCGGGTGGCAGAGGGGGGAAGCTTCGGAGCCACGGAGGACAGCGCAGCCACAGGGGTGCGGAGGGCAAAGCGGAGAGATTCCCGCACGGAGGAGCGGTGCCGACCAGCACTCACCAGCCCGAGAGGCTTGTCTGCTCCCCCGCCGGGGTGGGCGGGGCTGGGAGCTGAGGCTCGGGCTTCGGTCGGATCACAGGGAGAGGACTGGGGCTGGCGGCGTGAACACAGCCTGAAGGGGTTAGTGCACCACAGCTAGCCGGGAGGGAGACCGGGAAAAAGTCTGCAGCTACCTAAGAGGCAAGAGACTTTTTCTTCCCTCTTTGTTTCCTGGTGCGCGAGGAGAGGGGATTCAGAGCGCCGCCTAAATGAACTTCAGACACGGGCGCGAGCCGCAGCTATCAGCGCAGACCCCACAGCAACAGGGGCGCAGAGGGAAAAACGGAGAGATTCCCGCACAGAGGCTCGGCGCCGAGCAGCACTCAGCAGCCCGAGAGGCTTGTCTGCTCCCCCGCCGGGGCGGGCGGGGCTGGGAGCTGAGGCTCGGGCTTCGGTCGGATCGCAGGGAGAGGACTGGGGCTGGCGGCGTGAACACAGCCTGAAGGGGTTAGCGCACCACAGCTGGCTGGGAGGGAGACCGGGAAAAGGTCTGCAGCTGCCGAAGAGGCAAGAGACTTTTTCTTGCCTCTTTGTTTCGCTGCGCGCAAGGAGAGGGGATTCAGAGCGCCGCCTAAACGAACTCCAGAGAAGGGCGCAAGCCGCAGCGATCAGCGCGGACCCCAGAGACGGGCATGAGACGCTGGGGCTGCTGCTGCCACCTCCAAAAAGCCTGTGTGTGAGCACAGGTCACTCTCCACACCACCCCTCCCGGTATCCTGTGCAGCCCGCCACTGCCAGGGTCCCGTGATCCGGGGACAACTTCCCCGGGAGAATGCACTGCCCGCCTCAGGCTGGTGCAACGTCACGCCGGCCTCGGCCGCTGCAGGCTCGCCCTGCCTCCTCTGTACCCCTCCCTCCCCGCGGCCTGGGTGAGCCAGAACCCCCGAAGCAGCTGCTCCTTTAACCCCGTCCTGTCTGGGCGGGGAATAGATGCCCTCAGGCGACCTACACGCAGAGGCGGGTCCAAATCCAAAGCTGAACCCCATGAGCTGTGCGAACAGGGAAGAGAAGGGGAAATCTCTCCCAGCAGCCTCAGAAGCAGCGGATGAAAACTCCACAAACAACTTGATGTGCCTGCATCTGTTGAATACCTGAATAGACAACGAATCATCCCAAATTCAGGAGGTGGACTTTGGGAGCAGGATATATTAATTTTTCTCCTTTTCCTTTTATTTGTGAGTGTATATGTATATGCTTCTGGGTGAGATTTTGTCTGTATAGCTTTGCATTACAATAGCTTTATTTTACTTCACTATATTATAGCCTCTTTCTTTCTTTCTTTCTTTCTTTCTTTCTTTCTTTCTTTCTTTCTTTCTTTCTATTTTTTCTCCCTTTTACTCTGAGCCGTGTGGACGAAAGGCTCTTGGTGCTCCAGCCAGGCATCAGGGCCGTGCCTCTGAGGTGGGAGAGCCAACTTCAGGACACTGGTCCACAAGAGACTACCCAGCTCCACGTGATACCAAAGGGCAAAAATCTCTCAGAGATCTCCATCTCAACATCAAGACCCAGCTTCACTCAACGACCAGCAAGTTACAGTGCTGGACACCCTATGCCAAACAACTAGCAAGACAGGAACACAGCCCCATCCATTAGCAGAGAGGCTGCCTAAAATCATAATAAGGCCACAGACACCCCAAAATACACCACCAGACGTGGACGTGCCCACCAGAAACACAAGATCCAACCTCATCCACCAGAGCTCAGGCACTATTTCCCTCCACCAGGAAGCCTAAACAACCCACTGAACCAACCTTAGCCACTGGGGACAAATACCAAAAACAACGGGAACTACAAACCTGCAGCCTGTGAAAAGGAGACCCCAAACACAGTAAGATAAGCAAAATGAGACGACAGAAAAACACACAGCAGATTAAGGAGCAGGGCCAAAACACACCAGACTTACAAATGAAGAGGAAATAGGTAGTCTACCTGAAAAAGAATTCAGAATAATGATAGTAAGGATGATCCAAAATCTTGGAAATAGAATGGACAAAATGCAAGAAACATTTAACAAGGATGTAGAAGAACTAAAGAGGAACCAAGCAATGATGACAACCACAATAAATGAAATTAAAAATACTCTAGATGGGATCAATAGCAGAATAACTGAGGCAGAAGAAAGGATAAGTGACCTGGAAGATAAAATGGTGGAAATAACTACTACAGAGCAGGATAAAGAAAAAAGAATGAAAAGAACTTAGGACAGTCTCAGAGACCTCTGGGACAACATTAAACGCACCAACATTCGAATTATAGGGGTCCCAGAAGAAGAAGAGAAAAAGAAAGGGACTGAGAAAATATTTGAAGAGATTATAGTTGAAAACTTCCCTAATATGGGAAAGGAAATAGTTAATCAAGTCCTGGAAGCACAGAGAGTCCCATACAGGATAAACCCAAGGAGAAACACGCTAAGACACATATTAATCAAACTGTAAAAAATTAAATATAAGGAAAACATATTAAAGGCAGCAAGGGAAAAAAAAACAAATAACACACAAGGGAATCCCAATAAGGTTAACATCTGATCTTTCAGCAGAAACTCTGCAAGCCAGAAGGGAGTGGCAGGATATACTTAAAGTGATGAAGGAGAAACACCTACAACCAAGATTACACTACCCAGCAAGGATCTCATTCAGATTCGATGGAGAAATTAAAACCTTTACAGACAAGCAAAGGCTGAGAGAGTTCAGCACCACCAAACCAGCTTTACAACAAATGCTAAAGGAACTTCTCTAGGCAAGAAACACAAGAGAAGGAAAACACCTACAATAACAAACCCAAAACATTTAAGAAAATGGGAATAGGAACATACATATTGATAATTACCTTGAATGTAAATGGATTAAATGCTCCCACCATAAGACACAGGCTGGCTGAATGGATACAAAAACAAGACCCATACATATGCTGTCTACAAGAGACCCACTTCAGACCTAGGGACACATACAGACTGAAAGTGAGGGGATGGAAAAAGATATTCCATGCAAATGGAAATCAAAAGAAGGCTGGGGTAGCAATTCTCATATCAGACAAAATAGACTTTAAATTAAAGACTATTAAAAGAGACAAAGAAGGACACTATATAATGATCAAGGGATCGATCCAAGAGGAAGCTATAACAATTGTAAATATTTATGCACCCAACATAGGAGCACCTCAATACATAAGGCAAGTACTAACAGCCATAAAAGGGGAAATCGACAGCAACACAATCATAGTAGGGGACTTTAACACCCCACTTTCACCAATGGACAGATCATCCAAAATGAAAATAAATAAGGAAACACAAGCTTTAAATGATACATTAAACAAGATGGACTTAATTGATATTTATAGGACATTGCACCCAAAAACAACAGAATACACATTTTTCTCAAGTGCTCATGGAACATTCTCCAGGATAGATCATATCTTGGGTCACAAATCAAGCCTTGGTAAATTTAAGAAAATTGAAATCATATCAAGTATATTTTCCGACCACAACGCTATGAGACTAGATATCAATTACAGGAAAAGATCTGTAAAAAATACAAACACATGGAGGCTACACAATACACTGCTTAATAACGAAGTGATTACTGAAGAAATCAAAGGGGAAATCAAAAAATACCTAGAAACAAATGACAATGGAGATACGATGACCCAAAACCTATGGGACGCAGCAAAAGCAGTGCTAAGAGGGAAGTTTATAGCAATACAAGCCTACCTCAAGAAACAGGAAATATCTCGAATAAACAACTTAACCTTGCACCTAAAGCAATTAGAGAAAGAAGAACAAAAAAACCCCAAAGCCAGCAGAAGGAAAGAAATTATAAAGATCAGGTCAGAAATAAATGAAAAAGAAATGAAGGAAACAATAGCAAAAATCAATGAAACTAAAAGCTGGTTCTTTGAGAAGATAAACAAAATTGATAAACCCTTAGCCAGACTCATCAAGAGAAAAAGGGAGAAGACTCAGATCAATAGAATTAGAAATGAAAAAGGAGAAGTAACCACTGACACTGCAGAAATACAAAAGATCATGAGAGATTACTACAAGCAACTCTATGCCAATAAAATGGACAAACTGCAAGAAATGGACAGATTCTTAGAAATGCACAAACTGCCGAGACTGAACCAGGAAGAAATAGAAAATATGAACAGACCAATCACAAGCACTGAAATTGAAACTGTGATTAAAAACCTTCCAACAAAGAAAAGCCCAGGACCAGATGGCTTCACAGGTGAATTCTATCAAACATTTAGAGAAGAGCTAACACCTATCCTTCTCAAACTCTTCCAAAATATTGCAGAGGGAGGAGCACTCCCCAACTCATTCTACGAGGCCACCATCACCCTGATACCAAAACCAGACAAAGATGTCACAAAGAAAGAAAACTACAGGCCAATATCACTGATGAACATAGATGCAAAAATCCTCAACAAAATACTAGCAAACAGAATCCAACAGCACATTAAAAGGATCATACACCATGATCAAGTGGGGTTTATCCCAGGAATGCAAGGATTCTTCAATATACGCAAATCAATCAATGTGATACATCATATTAACAAATTGAAGGAGAAAAACCATATGATCATCTCAATAGATGCAGAGAAAGCTTTCGACAAAATTCAACACCCATTTATGATAAAAGCCCTGCAGAAAGTAGGCATAGAGGGAACTTTCCTCAACATAATAAAGGCCATATATGACAAACCCACAGCCAACATCGTCCTCAATGGTGAAAAACTGAAACCATTTCCACTAAGATCAGGAACAAGACAAGGTTGCCCACTCTCACCACTATTATTCAACATAGTTTTGGAAGTGTTAGCCACAGCAATCAGAGAAGACAAAGAAATAAAAGGAATCCAAATCGGAAAAGAAGAAGTAAAGCTGTCAGTGTTTGCAGATGACATGATACTATACATAGAGAATCCTAAAACTGCTACCAGGAAACTACTAGAGCTAATCAATGAATTTGGTAAAGTAGCAGGATACAAAATTAATGTACAGAAATCTCTTGCATTTCTATACACTAATGACGAAAAATCTGAAAGTGAAATTAAGAAAACACTCCCATTTACCATTGCAACAAAAAGAATAAAATATCTAGGAATAAACCTACCTAAGGAGACAAAAGACCTGTATGAAGAAAATTATAAGACACTGATGAAAGAAATTAAAGATGTTACAAATAGATGGAGAGATATACCATGTTCCTGGATTGGAAGAATCAACATTGTGAAAATGACTGTACTACCCAAAGCAATCTACAGATTCAATGCAATCCCTATCAAACTACCACTGGCATTTTTCACAGAACTAGAACAAAAAATTTCACAATTTGTATGGAAACACAAAAGACCCCGAATAGCCAAAGCAATCTTGAGAACGAAAAATGGAGCTGGGGGAATCAGGCTCCCTGACTTCAGACTATATTACAAAGCTTCAGTAATCAAGACAGTTTGGTACTGGCACAAAAACAAAAGTATAGATCAATGGAACAGGATAGAAAGCCCAGAGATAAACCCACACACATATGGTCACCTTATCTTTGATAAAGGAGGCAAGCATATACAGTGGAGAAAAGACAGCCTCTTCAATAAGTGGTGCTGGGAAAATTGGACAGCTACATGTAAAAGTATGAAATTAGAACACTCCCTGACACCACGCACAAAAATAAACTCAAAATGTATTAAAGACCTAAGTTTAAGGCCAGACTCTATCAAACTCTTAGAGGAAAACATAGGCAGAACACTCTATGACATACATCACAGCAAGATTCTTTTTGACCCAGCTCCCAGAGAAATGGAAATAAGAACACAAATAAACAAATGGGACCTAATGAAACTTAAAAGCTTTTGCACAGCAAAGGAAACCATAAACAAGACCAAAAGACAACCATCAGAATGGGAGAAAATATTTGCAAATGAAGCAACTGACAAAGGATTAATCTCCAAGATTAACAAGCAGCTCATGCAGCTCAATAACGAAAAAGCGAACAACCCAATCCAAAAATGGGCCGAAGACCTAAATAGACATTTCTCCAAAGAAGATATACAGATGGCCTACAGACACATGAAAGAATGCTCAACATCATTAATCATTAGAGAAATGCAAATCAAAACTACAATGAGATATCATCTCACACCGGTCAGAATGGCCATCATCAAAAAATCTAGAAACAATAAATGCTGGAGAGGGTGTGGAGGAAAAGGAACACTCTTGCACTGTTGGTGGGAATGTAAATTGATACAGCCACTATGGAGAACAGTATGGAGGTTCCTTAAAAAACTACAAATAGAACTACCATACGACCCAGCAATCCCAATACTGGGCATATACCCTGCGAAAACCATAGGTCAAAAAGAGTCATGTACCAAAATGTTCATTGCTGCTCTATTTACAATAGCCAGGACATGGAAGCAACCTAAATGTCCATCGACAGATGAATAGATACAGAAGATGTGGCACATATATACAATGGAATATTACTCAGCCATAAAAAGAAATGAAATGGAGGTATTTGTAATGAGGTGGATGGAGTTAGAGTCTGTCATACAGAGTGAAGTAAGTCAGAAAGAGAAAAACAAATACAGTATGCTAACACATATATATGGAATCTAAGGGAAAAAAAAAAAAAAAAAAGGCCATGAAGAACCTAGTGGCAAGACGGGAATAAAGACACAGACCTACTAGAGAATGGACTTGAGTATATGGGGAGGGGGTGGGGTGAGATGTGACAGGGTAAGAGAGTGTCATGGACATATATACACTACCAAATGTAATATAGATAACTAGTGGGAAGCAGCCGCATAGCACAGGGAGATCAGCTCGGTGCTTTGTGACCACCTTGAGGGGTGGGATGGGGAGGGTTGGAGGGAGGGAGACGCAAGAGGGAAGAGAAATGGGAACATATTGTATATGTATAACTGATTCACTTTATTATAAAGCAGAAGCCGACACACCATTGTAAGGCAATTATACTTCAATAAAGTTGTTAAAAAAAAAAAAAAAAAGGAATAACTGATGTTAGGAACGAGCATGATGACGTTACCAGAGACTCTACCAATAATAAAATAATAAAGTGAATATTATGACTCATTTATCCAATAAACTTGACAAATTAAAATAAATGGACAAATTCCTTGCACAATAAAAGTTCACTTATGAACACCTAGGTGTTTATTTATTTGTAGTAAAAATATTTCTGCATAAAAAATTCCAGACCCAGGTGGTTTCACTGGAGACTTCTACCAACACTTTAATACTTGATGGAAATAACACCAATTTTATACAAACTCTTTTAAAAATTGGAAAGGAGAGACAACATATGACTCATTCTATAAGGCCAGCATTAATCTGATATCAACAACAGACAAAGGCATTGCAAGAAAAGAAAATTTTAGATCAATATTCTTCATGAACATGGATGTAAAATTCTTAAAATGTTTGTAAGTCAAATACAATATATAAAAAGGATAACATATCATGACCAAGTTGGATTTAACCTAGAAATACAAATTTGGTTTAACATTCAGAAATAAATCAATGTAATTAAAAATAATAACAGACTGAAATTAAAATGTTCATCTCAAGAGAGTCAGAAAAAGTTAGATTATCAAGTTCACAAGATACAAGATGAATATACAAAAATGTATTGCATTTCTGTATGTTAGTAACAATCTGAAATTGAAATTAAGACAGTTTCATTTACATAACATAAAAAATTAAATACTCAAGAATCTTACAAAAGGTGGATAAAACTCATACAATGAAAACCACAAGATGTTGTTGAGAAAAATTTAAGAAGATGTATATAACCGGAGAGATATACCATCTTTATGAATTGGAAGACTCAATATTGTTAAGACATTAATTCTTTTTTCATTTATTTTTAAAAAATTTGTATGATATTAATTCTTTACAAATTGACCTATAAATTCAACCCAATCCCAATTAAAATCCTAGAAGTCTTTGTTGTAGATATTGAGAAGCTAATCCTAAAGTTCTTATGAGAATAAAGTGGATCTAAAATAGACAAAACTTTGAAAAAGTGTGAAGTAGGAGGACCTTCACTTTTCAACTTCGAGACTTATTACAAGTTATAGCAATCAAGACAATGTGTTACTGGCACAAAGATAGACAACTAAGTAAATGGAACAAGATGGAGTGTCCAAAAATATACTCACACATTATGGTCAATTGATTTTTGATAGACGTGTAAAGAAAATTCAACAGTAAAAGAATTATTGATTTTTAATTGCTAAAAAATGGATATTCATATCAAGAAAAAAAGTGGATCAAAATTTAACTCAAAATTGATCATTGAAATAAAAGAAAAATGTAAAACTATACAACATCTAGAAAAAAAAAAACAGAGAGGAAGTTGCTGCAACTTTAGGTTATGCAAAAATTTCTTAGATATAACAGAGAAAGCATGATCCATAAAAGTCGAAATAGATAGGGTGAAATGAAAATTATGAATCTTTGATTTTTGAAAAGCATCATTTAAAGACTCACAGACTAAGAGAAAAAATTCATAATATCTGAAAAAGTACTCATATCCAGAATATATTTTTAAAATTCTTCAAAATTCAATAAAGAAACAAAAATTGTAATAAATAATAGGCAAAATATTTGAACAGACACTGCACCAATGAATCTATATGGATGGTAATGAGCACATTAACAGATTTTCAACATCATTAGTCATTAGAAAAATGCACATTAAAGTCCCAATGAGATACATTCTTATACACCTGTTAGAATGTCTAAAATGAAAAAGACCTACTACATGAAGCTATGTTTAGTCTGTGGAATAATGGCAACTCTCACACACTGTCAATGGGAATGCACAAAAGTGCAAACACTTTTCAAAAGATTAGCAATTTCTAAAAAAGTTACTCATACACTTAGGATGTAACCTACCAATTCTATTCCTAGATATTTACAGCAAAGAAATTAAACATATTATAAAAGCATTCCAAAACTTGTACACAAATGTTCATAACACCTTTATATCTGTAATATTTATTTATAGTAGCCCAAAATGGGAAACAAGACATAGTCTATCAAAGATAAAGAAAATGTTGTATATCCATATAATGGAATGTTACTCAGAAATATGGGGTTAGCCAGAAAATGCTTTCAGTTTTTAAGTAAAAATAAATGACACGTTTTTCATTTTCACCAAGAACTTTACTGAACAGTGTATTCATGCTTTAGTTCCACTACATTCTGCCATTTTTCAGCTAACTTCATAATTCCATCTTCCCAAAACGTTTTATCTTTTTGAGCAAAGAACTGTTCCAGGTGCCTTTTACAGTCTTCCAGGGAACTGAAATTTTTTCCATTAAGAGAATTTGTAAAGACCAAAATAAATGGAAATCTGAAAGTGCAATGTCTGGTGAATCCGGTGGATGAATCAGAACTTCCCAGCCAAGCTGTAACAGTTTTTGCCTGATCATCAAAAAACATGCAGTCTTGCATTATCCTGAAAGAAGATTATGCGTTTTCTGTTGACTGATTCCGGATGCTTTTCATCGAGTGCTGGTTTCAGTTGGTCTAACTGGGAGCAGTACCTTTTGGAATCAACCTTTTGGTTTTCCGGAAAGAGCTCATAATAGAGGACTCCCTTCCAATCCCACCATATACAAAACATCACCTTCTTTGGATGAAGACCGGGCTTTGGTGTGGTTGGTGGTGGTTCATTTCACTTGCCCCACAATCGCTTCCATTCCATATTATTGTACAGTATCCACTTTTCATCTCGTCACAATTTGTTTTAAAAATGGAACGTTTTCGTTACGTTTCAGTAGAGAATCACATGTGGAAATACAGGCAAGAAGATTTTTTTCACTTAACTTATGTGGAACCAAAACATCGAAGTGATTAACATAACCAAGCTTGTGCAAATTATTTTCAATGCTTGATTTGGATATTTTGAGTATGTCAGCTATCTCCCATGTAGTATAGTATTGATTGTTCTCAATTAATGTCTCAATTTGATCGCTATCAACTTCAACTGGTCTACCTGACCATGGAGCATTGTCCAGCGAGAAATCTCCAGCACAAAACTTCACAAAACACTTTTGACATGTTTGGCCAGTAACAGAACCTTCTCCATACACTGCACAAATTTTGTGTGTGTGTGTGTTTCAGTTGCATTTTTACCTTTCTTGAAATAATAAACAATAATATGCCAAAAATTTTGCTTTTTTTCTTCCATCTTCATTATTAAAATTCACCAATTTTGATAAGTTTTTTAAAAATGCACATTGATATGACAGCTGTCACAATACAATCTAACAAAATTGTTTCAAATGAAGTTAAAGACAACTAAGCACTACTAGAGCCATCTTATGGAAAAAAAACAGATGAACATTTTGGTCCACCCGGTACAAAAGCATGTACACAACAACATGGATGAATCTCAAATTACAGTAATCTAAAGTAGCAAAACAAACAAACAAAAAAACATAATACATATCGAATCATTCTATTTGTATAAAATTCTAGAAAATGCATCAGAGTCAACAATAGCAAAAAGCAAATCAGTTGTTGATTGGGAATGAGAATGGGAGAAAGAGAAAAGTATCAAAAAGTTACAGAGGAAATTTGGAGCGTAATGGATATGTTTATTACCTTGTGGTACTAGTGTCTTCTTTGTGTGTGTGTGTGTGTGTGTGTGTGTGTGTGTGTGTGTATGAATGCACATGTGTATATATATAAGCATGTACACATACATACACACATGTCAAAATTTATCAAATTGTACACTCTAAATATGTACAGTTTATAATATACAATTTATATGCCAACATAGCAGTTATAAAAACAAAATAGAAATTTTAAAGGAATGATAAATACAATATTTATAAAAGCATCTTTGGCAGGGAATTGAGAATGTAAGGCTGTTAGGGGGGAGAGAAAAGACACATTAATTAGAGAGGGGCATAAGAAAAAGAAAGGGTCATCAAAGACATTGAAAATGGTCTGTTTCAACCATGAGGAAACAGAGGACAAACCCAGAATGAGGATCATTCTACACAACAACCAGACTATACTCGTCACAAACTCTCAATAATATGAAGAACAAAGAGGCTGAAGAATTATTTCATACTTAAACCAAAGTGACATGAGAACTAAGTGCAACGCATGATTGTAGACTGGTTCCTGGCCTGAAAAAATTAGCCATTAAGGATGTTACTGGAATAAGTGGCAAAATTTGAATATGGACAGTAGATCAGTCAACAGTATCAATGTTAAATTTCTGACTTAGACCACTGTGCTGTGGTTTGGTAAGAAAACATTGTTTCACTTAGGAAGTAATCACTATTTCCAGGGAAAAGGGCACAATGTCTCCTTACCCTTAAGGGGTTCAGGAGAAAAAAACACATGTGTATATGGAGAGACAGTGAATGCCAAAGCAAAGAAAGCTAAATATTAATAATTGGTGAATCTAGGTAAAGCATATACAAGAGTTCTTTGTACTAATCTTGCAACTTTTCTTTAAGTTTGAAATTATATCTATATATATCTACATCTATAGAGATATATAAAATCAACACACACTATTCAAAGTAAGTGTGTCAACTTAAAATCCAGCCTATTCTTCAGGTATTGTTAGGTAATCTGAAGAGAAACAAAGGCTAGGATACCAACAGGGATTAGGTTAGTAGATTCATTCATTAGGGCCCTGAGTACATTTCTACTAACTTAAATTATGCTTTCATTTGAATAGAACATTTTGGACTTCCTTAAACTACAAATGATGAAGAACAGAATACAAAACTACAATGAGGTATCACCTCACACCAGTTAGAATGGACATCATCAGAAAATCTACAAACAACAAATGCTGGGGAGGGTGTGGAGAAAAGGTAACCCTCTTGCACTGTTGGCGGGAATGTAAATTGATATAGCCACTATGGAGAACAATATGGAGGTTCCTTAAAAAACTAAAAAATAGAATTACCATATGAGCCAGCAATCCCACTACTGGGCATATACCCAGAGAAAATCATAATTCAAAAAGACACATGCACCCCAATGTTCATTGCAGCACTATTTACAATAGCCAGGTCATGGAAGCAACCTAAATGCCCATCGACAGATGAATGGATAAAGAAGATGTGGTACATATATACAATGGAATATTACTCAGCCATAAAAAGGAACGAAATTGAATCATTTGTTGAGACGTGGTTGGATCTAGAGACTGTCATACAGAGTGAAGTAAGTCAGAAAGAGAAAAACAAATATCATATATTAACGCATGTATGTGGAACCTAGAAAAATGGTACAGATGAACCGGTTTGCAGGGCAGAAGTTGAGACACAGATGTAGAGAACAAATGTATGGACACCAAGGGGGGAAAACCATGGTGGGGTGGGGACGGTGGTGTGCTGAATTGGGCAATTGGGATTGACATGTATACACTGATGTGTATAAAATTGATGACTGATTATAAAAAAGAAAAAGAAAAAGAAAAAAAAAGAAAATGGTCTGTTTATTGAGCTGGTTGGGAAATACATAAGTGATTGTTTCATTACTCATTATAGTTTTTATTATATATTCTTTATAAGTTATTATATATCAATGAAATATTTCACAATAAACATAAATGAGCAAATAATAAGCATAAATTGTTGGATGGCCAAACGTTCTTTATTACACAACTTAATTGTTTTTAAAGATTTAATATTAGATTTCTAAACCCTGTAAAAAAATATCACATTTTAAAAAAATTTCCTTCCCCTTTAATTTTCCTTTACACCATAATCCTTGCACATGTGGGTGGCCTTTATCCCTACTGGTTTCAGAGCATTATATAAAGATCATGGACCTCAGAATTGAAGTTAAGATCATTAACTAAAAAAAGGCCTATGAGTTATCATTATCCATATTTTGAAGATGATGAAGTAAAAAATTACAATACTGAATAAACATTGCCTAGAGAATCTCTACAAAAGAGATGAATCCCAGCTAAGGTAGACAATATGGAGCAATACCAATATCACATATACTTGATTATAAAAAAATAATATTTGTAATCTGAAACTTTATGTTTTGGATTGCAGTGGGCATTGGACTTTCTTTTTTATTTTTGTGAAAAGTTAATTTCTTAAAATATATAAGAACATGTACCATGTCTATATTCACACTAATGGGTGTGAACCAATGAAAAATCATAGAGCAGAACTAAATACTAGTAAGATTTCTGTTAGTTAGAAGAAAGAAACATTGACCATTCCTTTTGCCAAAACCAGAAATGACTAACTCCAAAAACAAACATTAATCTCTACCCCGTTGAATTGAGCTGAATCAAAATGATTATGTTTTATTTGCTTAATCACTATTTGTTTCTCTCCATGCAGGGTTTGTCAAACTAAATGAATTACATATTCCTAGTGGTAATGTGGACAATAGTATGACCTTGTGAAAACTGCAAGGACACATCGAACTTAGCCACTAAACAGCTTAGTAATTTTTGAAAATAGAGTAGTAACAATAACCACAATCACAGCTATAGATTTAAATACATTACTTTAATTATCACTATGAGTTTCAAAGCTGTGTTAAACTCTCCAATCCTCAATTTCCTAATTTATAGAAGGAGGGGTGGCATGGGAGGAATTCCTTTTCCCCAGATAAGATAAAGTTCTGACAACATCTTTTCCTCTGAAGGTTCTTAGTGTATCTCAAAGTAATGACACTTCCCTTCTCCATGTCAGGGATATAAGGGGATCTTTCTTGGGTCTTCACCTTGAAAAATATGTTGGTGTTCCTGGAGGTGAAGCCCATGAAACAGTGAGGGCCCCACCTATCCCCTCAGCCTGCACCTCCAGGAGTTTCTTATTCTCGTGCTAGTTCAAACTAAGCCTCCAGCAATTCATCAGTATTACCATTTATGTGTTCCTACCTGTTTACGGCTCCAGCAGTTTCTACTGCAGGTAAGCAGATCTTGGCTGCTGCATTTGTTTGTGTCTGTTCATGTGTGCATGTGTGTGTACCTGTCTCCCCAGATTTCAGCATGATGCTTTTCACTCTGACCTCAGTTCCCTCGGGTCCGAGAAAAGTCATTGATTTTTGGTTAGTCCAGCTTTATACATGTTGGGGTTGAAACTGGAAATTGGATATAATTTTGAATAGATGCAAACAAGAGGACAATGGAGTGAAATCTTTAAAGTACTGAAAGAAAAAATCCTGACAACTCAGAATTTCATCTTCTTAAAATGAAGGTAAAAGTAAGACTTTTCTCATGGAGAAAATCAAAGCTTTAAGAATTTATCATTAATGTGTTACCCTCAAGAAATGTTAAAGGGAGTTCCTAAGGCAGAAGGAATATGATATCAGAGAAAATGTTGGGCTCAGGTAAAGAATGAGTTCTGGAAAAGGTAAAAATCAAAATAAATATAAAAGACTTTTTTTATATGTTAAATCACTCTAAAAGATCATTTACTTTTTTTTTTTATAAATAGCACAATATACTTTTTAAAATTTTTATTGGAGCATAGTTGATTTACAATGTTGTGTTAGTTTTAGGGTACAAGAAAGTGAATCAGTTATACATATATATATAATATATTATATATATATATATATATATATATATATATATATATAATCTCCACTCTTTTTTAGATTCTTTTCCCATATAGGTCTTTACAGAGTATTGGGTAGAGTTCCGTGTGCTATACAGAGGTCCTTATTAGTTATCTGTTTTATATATAGTAGTGTGTATATGTCAATCGCAATCTCCCCATTTATCCCTCCCCTCCTTTCCCCCTTGGTAACCATAAGTTTGTTTTCTACATCTGTGACTCTATTTCTGTTTTGTAAATAAGTTCACTTCTACCATATTTTTAGATTCCACATATAAGCCATATGATATAATATTTGTCCTTCTTTGTCTAACTTACTTCCCTCAGTATGACAATCTCTAGGTCCATCCATTTTGCTGCAAATGGCATTATTTCATTCTTCTTTGTGACTGAGTAATATTCCATTGCATGTAGGTACCACATCTTCTTTATCCACTCCTCTGCTGATGGACATGTAGGCTGTTTCCATGTCTTGGCTATTGTAAATAGTGCTGCAGTGAAAATTATGGTGCGTGTACCTTTCTGAATTATGGTTTTCTCTGGATATAAGCCCAGGAGTGGGATTGCTGGATCATATGGCAACTTTATGTTTAGTCTTTTAAGGAAATTTCATACTGTTCTTTTATGGTTGTACCATAGCATAGCATTTATTGTTTGTAGATTTTTTGATAACAGCCATTCTGACCAGTGTGAGGTGATTTCTCATTGTAGTTTTGATTTGCATTTCTCTAATAATTAGTGATGTTCAGCAGGTTTTCACGTGCTGTTTCGCCATCTGTATGTCTGCTAAAGTTCATTGATGTATTTGGTAAAGTTACAGGATAAAAATTAATACACAGAAATCTCTTGCATGCCTATACACTAACAACAAAAGATCAGAAAGAAAAATTAAAGCAACAATCCCATTTACCATCACATCAAAAAGAATAAAAAACCTAGGAATAAATCTACCTAAGGAGGCAAAATACCTGTACTCAGAAAACTATGAGATGCTGATGAAAGAAATCAAAGATGACACAAACATATGGAGAGATATACCATGTTCTTAGATTGGGAGAATCAATATTGTGAAAATGACTATACTACCCAAGGTAATATATGGATTCAATGCAATACCTATCAAATTACCAATTGCATTTTTCACAGAATTAGAAAAAAAAAATTATACAGCTTTTATGGAAACACAGAAGACCCTGAATAGCCAAAGCAATCTTGAGAAAGAAAAATGGAGCTGGAGGAATCAGGCTCCCTGACATCATACTATACTACAAAGCTACAGTAATCAAAACTGCATGGTACTGGCACAAAAACAGAAATATAGATCAATGGAACAGGTTAGAAAGTCCAGAGATAAATCCAGGCACCTAAGGTCAACTAATCTATGACAAAGGAGGCAAGAGTATACAATGGAGAAAAGACAGCCTC
Organism: Balaenoptera physalus; assembly: GCF_965194825.1. Taxonomy (NCBI): domain Eukaryota; kingdom Metazoa; phylum Chordata; class Mammalia; order Artiodactyla; family Balaenopteridae; genus Balaenoptera; species Balaenoptera physalus. Next base: position 134,411,053 of record NC_138883.1, read on the forward strand.
TTCAATAAGTGGTGCTGGGAAAACTGGACAGCTACATATAAAAGAATGAAATTAGAACACTCTCTAACACGATACACAAAAGTAAACTCAAAATGGATTAAAGACTTAAATGTAAGGCCAGATGCTATAAAACTCTTAGAGGAACACTCTTTGATATAAATTGCAGCAATATCTTTTTTGATCTACCTCCTAGAGTAATGAAAATAAAAACAAAAATAAGCAAATGGGACCTAATTAAACTTCAAAGTTTTTGCATAGCAAAAGAAACCATAAACGAAACGAAAAGACAACCCACATAATGGGAGAAAATATTTGCAAACAAAGCAACCAACAAGGGATTAACTTCCAAAATATACAAATAGCTCATGCAGCTCAATATCAAACAACAAACAACCCAATTAAAAAATGGGCAGAATATTTGAATAGACATTTCTCCAAAGATCATTTACTCTTAAAGAAAAAATAGTAACAATGTATTGTTTGGTTTATTGAAAATCACAGGGCTACAACTAAAAAAAACTGGTAAGTGGGCACAACTAATAGGCCAGTAATGGAGACAAAATGGGATAATAATAATTTTTTTTTTAAATCCCAAAAAAGGCTGAAAAAAGAAGCAAAGAACAAATGAGACAATGAGAAAACAACAAGCAAGATAGTAAATTTAAAACATGTCACATCAGGCACTTCCCTGGTGGTGCAGTGGTTAAGAATCCACTTTCCAATGCAGGGGACATGGGTTCAATCCCTGGTCCAGGAAGATCCCACATGCCATGGAGCAACTAAGCCCGTGAGCCACAACTACTGAAGCCCATGTACTCTAGGGACCACGTGCCACAACTACTGAGCCTGTGTGCTGCAACTACTGAAGCCCATGCACCTAGAGCCCATGCTCTGCAACAAGAGAAGCCACCACAATGAGAAGCCCATGCACCACAACAAAGAGTAGCCTCCGATTGCTGCAACTAGAGAAAAGCCCGCATGCAGCAATGAAGACCCAACGCAGCCAAAAAAACCCCCCAAAAACCCATATCAATGTAAATTGGTGCAGCCATCATGGAAAACGGTATGGGAGTCTCTCAAAAAACTAAAAAGAGAACTACCATATGACCCAGTAATTCCACTCCTGGATATATATCAGAAAAAATAAAAACACTGATTCAAAAAGATACATGCACCCCAATATTCATAGCAGCATTATTTACAGTGGCCAAGATATGGAAGCAACCTAAGTGTCCATCAACAGATGAATGGATAGAGAAGATGTGGTATATATACAATGGAATACTACTCAGACAAAAATAAAATAAAATCTTGCCAGTTGCCAAAACACGAATGGACTTGGAGTTTATTGTGCTAAGTGAAATAAGTAAGGCAGAGAAAGACAAACACTGTCTTTCCACATATTCACTAATACGTGGAATATAAAAAATACAACAAACTAGAGAAGATAATAAAAGGGAAGCAAACTCACAGATATAGAGAACAAACTAGCAGTTATCCATGGGGAGAGGGAAGGGGAGAGGGGCAAGACAGGGAAGAAAGATTTGTTTATGTATAACATGAATAAGCTACAAGGATATATTGTACAACACAGAGAATATAGCCATTATTTTATAATAACTATAAAAGGAGTATAACCTTTAAAAACTGTGAATCACTATGTTGTATACTTGCAACTTATATAATATTGTGCATAAGTATATCTCAATATAAATAAAGTGCATTAATACATAAATAAAACATACCATATCAATAATTTCATTAAATATAAATAGTATAAACATCTCAGTGAAAAAGCGGAGATTGTCATAATGTATATAAATGCAGTACCAAAATAAATGCAGTGTACAAATACCAACTTTACTAATTAAAATATAGATAGGTTAAAAGAAAAATGATGAAAAAAATAAACCATACACACACTAACACAAAAAAAACCTGAAATAGCTATGTTAATAGCAGACCATGTAGACTGTAGAGAAAGGAATATTAAGAGAGATAAAGAAAGATTTCACATAATGATGAAGTGGTCAACTCGTGAAAAGTTATTGCAGTTGTAAATGTTTAGGCACTTAATAAAAGAGCATCAAAATACATGAAGTAGAAATGGATGGAATAAAAAGAGAAATAGGAAAATCTTAAAGTATAGTTAGATGCATAGACACATCTCTCAATAATGGATAGAATAAGTGGAAAGAAAATCCTTAAGTGTATAGAAGACCTGGTAAACACTACTCCTATCTTAACCTGACATTTATAGAACAACAGCAGGATAAAGATTATTTTCTTTTCTTTTTTACTTTCTTTTTACATCTTTATTGGAGTATAATGCTTTACAATGTTGTGTTAGTTTCTGCTGTATAACAAAGTAAATCAGCTATATGTATACATATATTTCCATAAACCCTCTCTCTTGCATCTCACTCCCACCCTCCCTATCTCACCATTCTAGGTGGTCACAAAGCACTGAGCTGATCTCCCTGTGCTATGCAGCTGCTTCCTACTACCTATCTATTTTACATTTGGTAGTGGATATATGTCCATGCCACTCTCTCACTTCGTCCCAGCTTACCATTCCTCGTCCCCATATCCTCAAGTCCATTCTCTACATCTGCATCTTTATTCATGTCCTGCCCCTAGGTTCATCAGAACCATTTTTTTAAATCCATATATATATGTCAGCATATGGTATTTGTTTTACTCTTTCTGACTTACTTCACCCTGTATGACTGACTCTAGGTCCATCCACCTCACTACAAATAACTCAATTTTGTTTCTATTTATGGCTGAGAAATATTCCATTGTATATATGTGCCACATCTTCTTTATCCATTCATCTGTCGATGGACACTTAGGTTGCTTCCATGTCCTGGCTATTGTAAATAGTGCTGCAATGAACATTGTGGTACATGACTCTTTTTGAATTATGGTTTTCTCAGGGCATACGCCTAATAGTGGGATTGCTGGGTCATTTGGTAGTTCTATTTTTAGTTTTCTGAGGAACCTCCATACTGTTCTCCATAGTGGCTGTATCAATTTACATTCCCACAAACAGTGCAAAAGAGTACCATTTCCTCCACACCCTCTCCAGCATTTATTATTTGTAGATTTTTTGATGATGGCCATTCTAATGGGTGTGAGGTGATACCACATTGTAGTTCTGATTTGCATTTCCCTAATGATGAGTGATGTTGAGCATCCTTTCATGTGTTTGTTGGCAATCTGTATATCTTCTTTGGAGAAATGTCTATTTAGGTATTCTGCCCATTTTTCGATTGGGTTTGTTGTTTTTTTGACATTGAGCTGCATGAGCTGCAAGTATACTTTGGAGATTAATCCTTTGTCAGTTGATTCATTTGCAAATATTTCTCCTATTCTGAGGGTTGTCTTTTCATCTTGTTTATGGTTTCCTTTGCTGTACAAAAGCTTTTAAGTTTCATTAGGTCCCATTTGTTTATTTTTGTTTCTATTTCCCTTTCTCTAGGAGGTGGGTCAAAAAGGATCTTGCTGTTATTTACATCATAGAGTGTTCTGCCTATGTTTTGTTCTAAGAGTTTTATAGTGTCTGGCCTTACATTTAGGTCTTTAATCCATTTGAGTTTATTTTTTTGTATGGTGTTAGGGAGTTTTCTAATTTCATTCTTTTACATGTAGCTGTCCTGTTTTCCCAGCACCACTTATTGAAGGGACTGTCTTTTCTCCATTGTATATTCTTGTCTCCTTTATCAAAAATAAGGTGACCATATGTGCATGCGTTTATCTCTGGGTTTTCTATCCTGTTCCATTGATCTATATTTCTGTTTTTGTGCCAGTACGATACTGTCTTGATGACTGTAGCTTTGTAGTATAGTCTGAAGTCCAGGAGCTTGATTCCTCCAGCTCGGTTTTTCTTTCCCAAGATTGCTTTGACTATTCAGGGTCTTTTGTGTTTCCATAGAAATTGTGAAATTTTTTGCTCTAGTTCTGTGAAAAATGCCATTGGTAGTTTGATAAGGATTGCATTGAAGCTGTAGATTGCTTTGGGTAGTAGAGTCATTTTCACAATGTTGATTCTTGCAAACAAGGAACATGGTATAACTCTCCATCTGTTTGTATCATCTTTAACTTCTTTCATCAGTGTCTTATAGTTTTCTGCATACAAGTCTTTTGTGTCCTTAGGTAGATTTATACCTAGATATTTTATTCTTTTTGTTACAATGGTAAATGGAAATGTTTCCTTAATTTCTCTTTCAGATTTTTCGTCATTGGTTTATAGGAATGCAAGAGATTTCTGTGCATTAATTTTGTATCCTGCTACTTTACCAAATTCATTGATTAGCTCTAGTAGTTTTCTGGTGGCATCTTTAGGATTCTCTATGTATAGTATCATGTCATCTGCAAACAGTGACAGCTTTACTTCTTCTTTTCTGATTTGGATTCTTTTGTTTCTTTTTCTTCTCTGTTTGCTGTGGCTAAAACTTCCAAAACTTTGTGGAATAATACTGATGAGAGTGGGTAAACTTGTCTTGTTCCTGACTTTAGTGGAAATGGTTTCTGTTTTTCACCACTGAGAATGATGTTGGCTGTGGGTTTCTCATATATGGCATTTATTATGTTGAGATAGGTTCCCTCTATGACCACTTCCTGGAGAGTTTCTATCATAAATCAGAGTTGAATCTTGTCAAAAGCTTTTTCTGCATCTGTTGAGATTGTCATATGGTTTTATCCTTCAATTTGTTAATATAGTGTGCCACATTGATTTATTTGGGTATCTTGAAGAATCCTTGCATTCCTGGCTTGAATTTCACTTGATCATGGTATATGAATCTTTTAATGTTCTGTTGGATTCTGTTTGCTAGTTTTTTGTTGAGGATTTTTGCATGTATGTTCATCAGTGATATTGTAGTTTTCTTTTTTGTGACATCTTTGTCTGGTTTTGGTATCAAGTTGGTGATAGCCTCATAGAATGAGTTTGGGAGTGTTCCTCCCTCTGATATATTTTGGAAGAGTTTGAGAAAGATAGGTGTTAGCTCTTCTCTAAATGTTTGATAGATTTCTCCTGTGAATCCATCTGGTTCTGGGCTTTGTTTGCTGGAAGATTTTTAATCACAGTCTCAATTTCAGTGCTTGTGATTGGTCTGTTCATATTTTCTATTTCTTCCTGGTTGAGTCTCGGAAGGTTGTGCCTTTCTATGAATTTGTCCATTTCTTCCAGGTTGTCCATTTTATTGGCATAGAGTTGCTTGTAGTAATCTCTCATGATCCTTTGTATTTCTGCAGTGTCAGTTGTTACTTCTCCTTTTTCATTTCTTATTCTATTGATTTGAGTCTTCTCCCTTTGTTTCTTGATGAGGCTCACTAATGATTTATCAATTTTGTTTATCTTCTCAAAGAACCAGCTTTTAGTTTTATTGATCTTTGCTATCATTTCCTTCATTTCTTTTTCATTTATTTCTGATCTGATCTTTATGATTTCTCTCCTTCTGCTAAGTTTGGGTTTTTTTCTGTTCTTCTTTCTGTAGTTGCTTTAGGTGTAAGCTTAGGTTATCTATTTGAGATTTTTCTTATTTCTTGAGGTAGGTTTGCATTGCTATTATTTTCCCTCTTAGAACTGCTTTTGTTGCATCCCATAGGTTTTCAGTAGTCATGCTTTCATTGTCATTTATTTCTAGGTATTTCTTGATTTCCTCTTTGATTTCTTCAGTGATCTGTTGTTTATTTAATAGTGTATTGTTTAGCCTCAATGGGTTTGCATTTTTTACAATTTTTTGCCCTGTAATTGATATCTAGTCTCATAGTGTGTGGTCAGAAAATATACTTGATTTGATTTCAATTTTCTTAAATTTACCAAGGCTTGATTTGTGACCCAAGATATGATCTATCCTGGAGAATGTTCCAGGAGCACTTGAGAAGAAAGTGTATTCTGTTGTTTTTGGATGGAATGTATCATTTAAAGCTTATGTTTCCTTATTTATTTTCATTTTGGACGATCTGTCCATTGGTGAAAGTGGGGTGTTAAAGTCCCCTACTATGACTGTTACTGTCGATTTCCCCTTTTATGGCTGTTAGCATTTGTCTTATGTATTGAGGTGTCCCTATGTTCGGTGCATAGATATTTAAAATTGTTATATCTTCTTGGATTGATACCTTGATCATTCTGTAGTATCCTTCTTTGTCTCTTGTAATAGTCTTTATTTTAAAGTCTATTTTTTTCTGATATGAGAATTACTACTCCAGCTTACGTTTGATTTCCATTTGCATGGAATATCTTTTTCCATCCCCTCACTTTCAGTCTGTATGTGTCCCTAGGTCTGAAGTGTGTCTCTTGTAGACAGCATATGTATGGGTCTTCTTTTTGTATCCATTCAGCCAGTCTATGTCTTTTGGTTGGGGCATTTAATCCATTTACATTTAAGGTAATTATCGACATGTATGTTCCTATTACCATTTTCTTAATAGTTTTGGGCTTGTTATTGTAGGTCTTTTCTTTCTCTTGTGTTTCCTGCCTAGAGAACTTCATTTAGCATTTGTTGTAAAGCTGGTTTGGTGATGCTGAATTCTCTTAGCTTTTGCTTGTCTGTAAAGGTTTTAATTTCTCCATCAAATCTGAATGAGATCCTTGCTGGGTAGAGTAATCTTGGTTGTAGGTTTTTCCCTTTCATCACTCTAAATATGTCCTGCCACTCCATTCTGGTTTGCAGAGTTTCTGCTGAAATATCAGCTGTTAACGTTATGGAAATTCCCTTGTATGTTATTTTTTGTTTTTCCCTTGCTTCTTTTAATATTTTTTCTTTGTATTTAATTTTTGAGAGTTTGATTAATATGTTTCTTAGCGTGTTTCTCCTTGGATTTATCCTGTATGGGACTCTCTGTGCTTCCTGGACTTGATTAACTATTTCCTTTTCCACATTAAGGAAGTTTTCAGCTATAATCTTTTCAAATATTTTCTCAGTCCCTTTCTTTTTCTCTTCTTCTTCTGGGACCCCTATAATTCGAATGTTGGTGTGCTTAATATTGTCCAGAGGTCTCTGAGACTGTCCTCAATTCTTTTCATTCATTTTTCTTTATTCTGGTCTGCAGTAGTTATTTCCACTATTTTATCTTCCAGGTCACTTATCCGTTTTTCTGCCTCAGTTATTCTGCTATTGATTCCTTCTAGAGAATTTTTACTTTCACTTATTGTGTTGTTCATCATTGTTTGTTTGCTCTTTAGTTCTTCTAGGTCCTTGTTAAACATTTATTTTATTTTCTCCATTCTATTTCTTTCCAAGATTTTGGATCATCTTTACTATCATTACTCTGAATTCTTTTCCAGGTAGCCTGCCTATTTCCTCTTCATTTGTTTGGTCTGGTGGGTTTTTGCCTTGCTCCTTCATCTGCTGTGTATTTCTCTGTCTTCTCATTTTGATTAACTTACTGTGTTTGGTGTCTTATTTTCTCAGGCTACAGGTTCATAGTTCCTGTTGTTTTGATGTGTACCCCCAGTGGATAAGTTTAGTTCAGTCATTTGTGTAGCCTTCCTGGTGGAGGTTACTGATGCCTGTGCTCTTGTTGGTGGTGGCACTGGATCTTGTATTTCTGGTGGGCGGTACCACATCTTGTGGTGTGTTTTTGGGTTTGTGACCTTATTATGATTTTAGACAGCTTCTCTGTTAATGGGTGAGGTTGTGTTACTGTCTTCCTAGTTGTTTGGCATACGGTGTCCAGCACTGGACCTTGCTGGTCGTTGAGTGGAGCTGGGTCTTAACGTTGATACAGAGCTCTCTGGGAGAGCTCTCACTAATTGATATTACAGACAGCTGGGAGGTTTCTGGTGGTCCAATGTCCTGAACTTGGTTTTTCCTCCTCAGAGGCTCTGGCCTGACGCACAGCCAGAGCACCCAGACACTGTCAGCCACACGGCTCAGAAGAAAAGAGAGAAAAAAGAGAAAGAAAGAAAAGAAAAGAAATAAATTTGTTAAAATAAAAGTTTTTTTTAATTATTAAGTTAAAAAAAAGAAGCGAGCAACCAAACTAATAAACAAATCTACCAATGATTACAAGCATTAAAAACTAAACTAAGATAAACATTAAAATCAGAAACTAGTCAGTCGCATACGGCAAACCCCAAGTTTACAATTGCTCCCAAAGTCTACCACCTCAATTTTGGGAAGATTCGTTGTCTATTCAGGTAATCCACAGATGCAGGGTACATCAAGTTGACTGTGAAGATTTAATCCACTTCTCCTGAAGCTGCACAGATAAATTTCCCTTTCTCTTCTTTGCTCACACAGCTCTTGGGGTTCAGCTTTGGATTTGGCCCTGCCTCTGTGTGTAGGTCGCCCTCTGGTGTCTCTTCTTCACCCAGACAGATGGCGGTAAAGGTGCGGCTGATTAGGGGACTCTGGCTCACTCAGGCTCGAGGGGAGGGAGGGGTACGGAATGTGGGGTTAGCTTGCAGAGGCAGAGGCCAGCATGACATTGCCACAGCTTGACGCACGCCATGTGTTCTTCCAGGGAAGTTGTCCCTGGGTCACAGTACCCTGGCAGTGGCAGGCTGCACAGACTCTTGGGAGGGGGGTGGAGTTAGTGACCTGTGCTTGTGCACAGCATTCTTGGTGGCTGCAGCAGCAGCGTTAGTGTTTCATGCCCATCTCTGGTGTCCGTCCTGATAGCAGCAGCTCCCACCTTTCTCTCAAGCTCATTTAGACAGTTCTTTGCCTTCTGTGTGCAGACAGGGAAGGAATCCCCTCTCCTCATGCACCCCAAAACAATGGTCTCCTGCCTCTTAGGCTGGTACAGACTCTTTCCCGGACTCCCTCTCGTCTAACTCTGGCAAACTAGCCCCCTTCAGGCTGTGTTCATGCAGCCAACCCCAGTCCTCTCCCTGGGTTCTGAACTCCAAAGCCTGAGCCTCAGCTTCCAGCCTCCACCCACCCTGGCAGGTGAGCAGACAAGCCTCTTAGGTTAGTGAGTGCTGGTCGGCACTGATCCTCTGTGCAGGAATCTCTCCACTTTGCCCTCTGCACCCTTGTTGCTGTGCTCTCCTCCATGGCTCTGAAGCTTCACCCCCCACCCACCCCCAGTCTCCGCCAGAGAAGGGGCTTCCTAGTGTGTGGAAACTTTTCCTTCTTCACAGCTCCCTCCCAGAGGTGCAGGTCCTGTCCCTATTCTTTTGTCTCTGTTTTTTCTTTTTTCTTTTGCCCTACCCAGGTACGTGGGTAGTTTCTTGCATTTTGGGAAGTCTGAGGACTTCTGCCAGCGTTCAGTAGGTGTTCTGTAGCAGTTGTTCAACATGTAGATGTATTTTTGATGTATTTGTGGGGAGGAAGGTGATCTTCACGCCTTACTCCTCCACCATCTTGAAGGTCCCTGGATACATTTTTTGATACAGATTATTTTCAAGTGCACATGCAGTACTCAGCAGGATGGAAGGATAGACCATATTCCTAGTCACAAACTTCTGCATTAAAAAGAATATAACGCTTAGGAATTAATTTAACCAAGGAGGTGAAAAACCTGTACACTGAAAACTATAAGACATTGATGAAATAAAATGAAGACACAAATAAACAGGAAGATATTCTCTGCTCATAGATTGGAAGAATTAATATTGTTAAAATGTCCATACTACTCACAGCAATATACAGATTTAGTGCAATCACTATCAAAATTCCAAGGCATTTTTTAATAGAAATAGAACAAACAATTCTAAAGTGTAGGGAACCACAAAAGATCCTGAACAGCCAAAACAGTCTTGAGAAAGAAGAACAAAACTGGAGGCAACATGTTCCCTGATTTCAAATTATATTAGTTAAAACACATCATACCGGCATAATAACAGACAGATCAATGGAACAGAATAGAGAGCCCAGAAAGAAGCACATGTAAAAATGGTCAATTAATTTATGACAAAGGATCCAAAAATATACAATGGGGAAAGAACAATCTCTTTGATAAATGGCATTGGAAAAACTGGACAGCCACATGCAAAAGAATGAAATTAGACCACTATTTTATACCATATAAAAATTAACTCAAAATTTATTAAAGATTTGAATGTAACACTTAAAACCATAGAACTCCTAGAAGAAAACACAGGCAGTAAACTGCTTGACATCAGTCTCAGTGATGATTTTTTGGACTTGACACCAAAAGCAAAGGCAACAAAAGCAAAAATAAACAGGTAGGATTCAACAAACTCAAAAGCTTCTGCACACCAAAGGAAACCATCAATAAAATGAAAAGGCAACCCACTGAATGGGAAAAAATATCTGCAAATCATATATACGATTAGAAGTTAATATCCAAAATATACAAAGAACTCATACAACTCACTAGGAAAAAATCTAATTTAAAAAATTGGCAGAGGATCTAAATAGACATATTTTTTTCCAAAGAACACATACAGATGACCAACAAGTACATGAAAAAATGCTCAACATCAATAATCATTAGGGAAATGAAAATCAAAACCACAATGCGATATCACTTCACACCTGTTAAAATGGTTATCAAAAAGACAAGAGATAATAAGTGTTGGTGGTGATATGGAGAAAAGGGAACTCTCATGCACAAGAGTTGGTGGGAATGTGAATTGGTACAGTCAGTATGGAAAACAGTATGGAGGTTCCTCAAAAAATAAAAAAAAATAGAACTACCATATAATCCAGCAAAATCACTTCTGGGTATTTAGCTGAAGAAAACACTGTTACTAACACACACACATATATATACAGGTATATGTGTGTATGTGTGTATATATATATATATATAAAGGAATATTATTCAACCATAAAAAAGAATCAAATCTTGCCATTTGTCACAACACAGATTGTTCTTTAGGGCAGTTTGCTAAGTGAAATATGTCACAGAGAAAGACAACATATGATCTCACTTATATGTGGAATCTTAAAAAACAAAACAAACAAAAAAACATGCTCATATATACAGAGAACAAGCAGACTGGTAATTGCCTGAGGCAGGCAATGGAAGGTGGGTTGAATGGGTGAAGGAAGTCAAAAGGTACACAGTTCCAGTTATGTAATAAATAAGTCATTGGGATGTAACGTACAGCATGGCAAGTTTAGTTAATAATACTGTATCGTATATTTGAAAGCTGCTAAGTAAGAAAGGAGATCTTCAAAGTTCTCATCAGAAGAAAAAAACTTCTGTAATTATGTATGGTGACAGATGTTGCCTAGACTTATCACAGTGATCATTTTGCAATACATGCAAATAGCAAATCACTGTGTTGTACACCTGAAATTATTGTAATATTGTATATCAATTATATGCAATAAAAAAATAATAATCCAAAAAAATGTTGATTGTTTTAGTGGTTACATGACTGTATACATTTTTCAAAATTTATGAACTTCAATGGAACTGTAAGCCTTAAAAAGCATGAATTTTGCTGTATGCAGATTATACTTTATTAAACCTGTCTTTGGAAAATTTTTAAAAGAAACAGAAAATGAAACCAAATAAAACTGTTACTAATGTTGAAAATACTTATATATAATTAGGTTATCCCAGAAGGTAAATGACATGTACACACTGCTATATTTAAAATAAAATGCTTTTCCATGAAAAAAAATAATTTTTTTTAAAAAAGAAGCAAATTACTCTTTATGTTCGGGAGAGGACCCCCATGAGATTAGAAGAGAGGGGGATAACAATAATACAATGGTAGAAAAAGAAAGCAGTATTAGATTGATAAAATCCTGTGATGTATAAAAAAGTCCATATCACTAAGCATTAATGTTCCTATACTTAATAAAATTAAAGAATATTTGCCATTTATGAGACTGACTGACATGATTTTTGCATAGATCTTTCGCTCTGGGTTCACAATTTAACTCGACCAATGATGGAAGCACAACACGTAAACTATGCAAAAGGATACTGTAATAATCAAGCTTTCATAAAAATAGAAAAAATCAGTAACACATTTTAAAAAAATAAACATGCTGTAGAATTTATCAAGTCCATTAAAATTTGATAGAAGGTTAAATATTATTGTCTATTAGGAAAAATGGGAAAATGTGCATTTATGAATGTTGGTTTGGAAGAAAGACGATTTCGTCTTACATACTCTAAGTCCCCAATTAAGCTCAATGTGAGTAAGAATCTTAAATAAATACTCCCTAAAATGTAATTGATTCACTGAATTCTATATGCCTGGGTTCACATCATTTGGAAATATTAGAATATAACAGAAAATGCTGCTCTGGTATTTTTTCCTCGGAATAAGAAAATACAGAATACTGTGCAAAATTCCCATACCAGACCTCTAATTGAAGCAATTCAGATAAGAATTTGAACTTGGAAGGGATTATCTAAACCAAACCTGTGAACTACTGAAGTTCACCTACTTCTATACTGTTTCTATTTCCTGCTATTCAGAAAGATTTTTCTCTTCAGCAATTTCATTTACCCAACCATTGCTGACTCAGGACTATACTTCTTCCTATCCAGAAAAGTATATTAGATGCCTATACATTTTGATATTTAATCAAACAAATGCCTCTTAGTGTACTTTCTTTTGCCCCAAGAAATCTGATGAGATTCTAAATAGCTATAGACAATCAGCACAGCAAAATATCCATGTCACAGAATACATGATTTCTCATAAGCTAAAGATTTTTTTTTTCATTTGTTCCAGCTTTTCCTGGAAGTTTTATCTTAGAGGTGAAGAGTCTGTTATCATAAAATTGGAAGAAAAATAATCTGCTAAACCCAACAAGAAAAACTACCCTCATAGAGAAGAAATTTAATTTGTCCTATATCCATCTGAGATACTTCTTTAAAAAATACTGTTCTGCAAACATTTTCCTTTAGTTCTTAGCAAGAGCCAGAATATCAGGACACCAAAATAAATTCTCAG